>NC_057810.1:56680484-56685582 GCF_018294505.1 Triticum aestivum | reverse complement strand
AAACCGGGACCAATTCACCCCTTTAGTCCCGGTTGGTGGCACCAACCGGGACCAAAGGACAAGGCCTTTGGTCCCGGTTGGTGGGGACTAAAGGGGGCATTGGCCCCGGTTTGTGCCACGAACCGGGACCAAAGCCTTTGCTACATAAGCAACACTTGGGGAATTTTTAAATTTCCCTCGCCAGTTGCCCCCGACGACGCCGACGACCTCCTTGACGCCGCGAGGCTGCCCGTGCCGCCTGCTCCTCATCGCTGTCGCCGCCCGCTCCTCGTCGTCATCACCCCGCGCCCTGCCCCGTGCTCACCGTCGCCGCCCGCTCCTCGTCGCCGTCGCCCTGCCTCTGCCCCGTCCCGCCTCCGCCGTCGCCTCGAGCTCCCCTGCTCGCGCGTGCCGCCCTGGCGCCCCGAGCCCCTGCCACGTGCTCGCCGTCGCCCTGCCCCTGCCCCGTCCAGCCCTCGCACGCCGGCGCCCTCGCCTGCCCCGCTGTGAGCCGCCGCCCTGGCTCTATTTTTTTATTAGTTTAGTTTTTTGTTCATATATATATATATATATAATGTATATGTGTATGTATGTGGCTATATGTTTTTGTTCATATGTGGCTATATGTTTTTTTTATTAGTTTAATTTTTTTGTTCATATGTGATGTATATGTGTATATGGCTATAATGTATATGTGTATGTGATGTATATGTGTATGTGGCTATAATGTATATGTGTATGTGATGTATATATGTATGTGGCTAGAATATGCTAAATATATATATCAAAAATGTTTTTTTGTTCATAGAAAGTTTTTTGTTCATATATAGAAAGTTTTTATATATGACAATGGATATATATTCGATATATATGAGAAATGATGATCCATGGAAAAGTTTTATATATGCAAAAGTTACAATTTTAGAAAAGTTTTATATATCTAGCTAGGAAGGGAAGAAGAAGAAAAAGAATGAGAGGAAAAAGGAAATAAGAAGAGGAAAGAAAGAAAAAGAAGAGAGGAAGAAGAGGAGAAATAAATAAGAAGAAGAAAAAAGAAGAAAAGGAAGAGGAGAAGAAGAAAGGAATAGAGGAGAAGAAGAAAAAATAGAATTTTTTCTATTTTTTCTTCTTCTCCTCTATTTTTTCTATTTTTTCTTCTTCTCCTATATTCCTTTCTTCTTGTCCTCTTTTTTTTCTTCTTTTTTTCTTCGATCTTCTCCTATATTCCTTTCTTCTTCTCCTCTTTTTATTTCTTCTTCGTTTTCTTATGTTTTATCGGGTCTGTCGTCGTCCATATACCCCTCCCGATAACTTCAACACAAGGGGGGGGGGTCGATATACCCCCTCCCCGATAATATTATTTTCACATGTACGTATGTCGTGTCGATATAAACTCCCGATAACTTCAACATGTGGGGGGGGTCGATATACCCCCTCCCCGTTACTATTATTTTCCCATGTACGTATGTCATCGTTGTCGATATAAACCCCTCCCCATAACTTCAACACGTGGGGGGGGGTCGATATACCCCCTCCTGATAACTTCAACACGAGGGGGGGTCGATATACCCCCTCCCCGATAACACTATTTTCCCGTGTATGTATCTCGTCGTTGTCGATATTACCCCCTTGAAGCGTTATCAAGGACACCCCAAACCATAGAGAAGCAGCGTCGAGGCCACTAATTAATATGATTCCTTACTGCGATTAGCTAGCTAGTTCTACCTTTGCCACTAATATATCCATATCTGTCATGTTTGAATAATAATTGCCATGTTGTAAATATTTGTAGCAACTATGGACACCCCCCGAGACGAAGCAACAGAAGCGATGTTGGGGGAGATAATCGCACATGGAAGTGATGTTGTCTTATCGTTCCTGAACGACACCGATGGACTGGAAGGACAGGGTGAAGAAGCAGGCAATTATGATGGCTCCTTTGACCCAATGCCAGTGCAAGAAGGAGACCATGGGGACGGCTCCGGTGACCCAATGATGGTGCAAGAAGGAGACCCTGATGACGGCTCCGGTGACCGAACCGAGTCTGGCCAGGTATATATATTAGTTAAGCCTGTGCTGACTAGCTAATTGATGCATTCATTGTTTTGGTATACACTAGTAGAAAAGGGGGCATCAGTCCCGGTTCGAAAGGGCCTTTAGTCCCGGTTCTTGAACCGGGACTAAAGGGTCGTGACCAATGCCTCCCCCCTTTAGTTCCGGTTCTAACACGAACCGGGACTAAAGGCCCTCCACGTGGCCACAGCGAGCTGCCCAGGCAAGGGGGCCTTTGGTCCCGGTTGGTGACATGAACCGGGACCAAAAGGCTTCCACGTGTCAGCAGCTGAGGTTTTTCTTTTTTTAAAAGTGGCTGGTTTAGGGGTTCTGGGGGTTAATTTTAGGTTGTTATTAGCTAGCTAATAGAGAGAAGTGTCCTCTCTTATATTGCTATGTTCATTTCACCCCCTGATATATAATAACTCATGCATGCTTGCATCATACATCATCATATATAATAACAAGTCCTACTAATCATGCATCATCATACAACTTCTACTCGTTATTAATAACAAGTCATACGATCATCATCCTCATAGTCATCGAACCCAACCCTACATAATTGTTCTTAGCACATGATCATCAGTATCAGGTAGGACCTAAACACCCTTAAGGTAAAATAGCACAAAACAATATCGACCCTGACTCTCCATTATGAAGAATGGAGATCATCCTATCTCCAATGCTTGCGCTTCGCCTCCTTTTGCTTGCAAGAAGTTCCTTACGACTGTCCATACATTTTTTCCATTCTTTGATTGTCATGTCTCCACTTCTTTTAGAAATCCGGTATGGACAATTGAGATTCGTAGGACGACCTGGTTGTATGTTCAAAACATCAAGGCGACCGTGCGTATACATCAGATGAGGCACACAATCATTCGGGATTATCTATTGAAAAACATAGTAATAACTTTGTAGGTAGCAATGATGTACTAGTTTTAGAAGTATTTAAAAAAAGATGCAAGGATGTCGTAATAGTAAAAAATCTTACCAGGTTATCTCCATGGTAGTTACCGTAGTTCAACACGTGCACTAGTGGCGCGTATTGACCATAATGTTGAGGAGTTCGATTGTAGACATTGTAATTCTCAAGATCAGTACAAAATGTGATCAGATGATTTTTCTCCTTATAAGTTAATTCGGAGCCATCGATGTAGTGAGTTTTGTCTACCATTTTCCGCACATTCTTTGAAGAATGAAAATAAGCTGTCAATGGAAACAAGCTGTCAACTATTTTGAAATAAACAATATAAATTACTTAATAACTATGTTAAGCTCACATGGGGGAAGAATTGGAGGTGTATCCACAAGGACCCAAATGCCCATATTGTCTTGCTGGATTGTAGGATCACCAAGATCCATGGTGACAAGCATACCCTCATCAAAACCATACATCTTGCAAAGTGCTTCCCAATTTTTGCAACCAAAGTGGGTTACACTCTCAGCATTGTACAACTTTACTTGAAAATCCACACCATGATGGGTCCTTAGGAGAATTTTTTTGGTTTCCATACTTTCATGGTCTTCAAAACCCATCCTCTCCAAGACATAGTGTCTTGCATAGCATGGGATAAGCTAGACGAATTGGAAAAGATGAAAAATACACGTTAAAATAGTTGAAGTCGTGCTTAATTATGAAAAAAACGATTGTCATCGTTGTGTACCATATGAACATCGAAGGTCTCCTTGAGCTTAATGCTGAAGCGTCGATCTTCGTCTAGCTCAATGAACCTGTCGCACATACCTCGGTCGTCGTGGCACCAGTCGCACTCCCCCGGGCGGTTTTCGTCGTCTGAGTATGACATTTCCGGCCTAAGTTCATAATTCAAATATTAAATATATGTACTAAAAAACCTAAATTAGATCATTATTATTAATCACGGATTGACTATCGGTGATGGTACATAGCTCCTCCTTTAATTCCCGAGAGCATTATTACAACAAATTGTCTAGCACACGGGAATGAAGGAGAAGCTACCCCCACGACGGCGTGGATGATGAAGGGGGCTCCTAGATTTCTGCATAGAGTGCTCTTCAATTTTAGCATTCAAAGTAGGAGTACTTTTCCAATATGAGCATTTAATAAGCAAAGCCAAATCGTAAAATAAAGTAGTATTCAAATTAGCATGCATTTAATTATAACCAAAAATACATCATCTCTTGTGTCCATACATCGTCGAATACTCCTCGAATACTATCATACATATAGGATCGCTAATTAATACAGCTAGAACCGTAGCGCCCGACGGGTATCGTCGCGGGCGGTGGACACCCAAAGATAAGGAACGATCACAGGATCATAGCTCCAGTGAGATCCCTGAAGAACCTGCCAGGTATTGTCGAACCTGCCCTCCAACGCAACCATGTAGCAACGGACGTGCTCGTCCTCCTCGCTGACACGGTGACGTACCACCTCCGCGGTGTCCGGAAGCCTCGGCACCGTTACTGGCCCACGCGACCGCCACCAAACAAGGATCGGGTTAACAACGGGCTGCCTTCTCACCAACCTACGTCCCCCGGAAGGTAGCACCTCCCAATACCAGCCCGGCGGAGCCCAGTCCCGAACATGGCCCTGATCAAGCAGGCCTCCACCACCGCCGAGTCGACAACGACGAGTATACGGGATAGGCATCGTCGACATCAATGCGGGAACTACTTCTATATATAGTTAAATAAAGTAGTTTTATTAATTAAAACAACTAGTTCAACTACTAAGCACTTACTATAAATAAATAAAGTAGTACTAATTTTCCTATACATACACAATAAATTGACAAAGAAAATACTATGAACAAAAAATTCATTAAAATTCTATGAACAAAATTAGAACGGAAAAAAATCATATAAATTCTATGAACAAAAAAAATCATAAAGACATCTAAATTACTTACACAATATGAAAAAAAATTGACATCTAAATTATAACAGAAAAAATCATAAAAATTTGACATCTAAATTACAACAGAAAAATCCATAAAAAAATCTAACACAATATGAACAAATTAATTTCACAATATGAAAAAAAATCTAACAAAAAATCTATGAAGTACACATCTAAATTACT
>NC_057810.1:56656629-56679962 GCF_018294505.1 Triticum aestivum | reverse complement strand
GGGACGGAGAAGAGATTGATGTGGGGATGGGCGGTTCTGAAATTTTCCTAAGTGCTACTATATAGCAAAGGCATTGGTCCCGGTTTGTGGCACCAACCGGGACCAATGCCCACCTTTAGTCCCAGTTGGTGCCACCAACCGGGACCAAAGGCCTCTTTTCAGCAGCCCAAAAGGCAGGAAGCAGAGGCCTTTGGTCCCGGTTGGAGGCACCAACCGGGACTAAAGGGGGGCATTGGTACCGGTTGATGCAACGAACTGGTACCAATGCAGCCCTTTAATTCCGGTTAGTGCCACCAACCGGGACTAAAGGCTCTGTGCTGCCCGCGTCGCAGCATGAAAGTTTAGTCCCACCTCACTAGCTGAGGGAGCTCGAGAGTGGTTTATAAGCCCCAGTCCCGCTGCCCTCTCGAGCTCCTCTCAAATGCAGGCTTACGGGCCTAAACTCACTATATGTGCATGTGGGCCTATTGGGCCTATTGCGGGCCTGAATCCTGGCCCATTGTTGGGTTTCTAGTCGTATTCAGGCCGTGGTAGCCCTTTAGGTGGCACTTATTTTTTTTCTTTGAATTATTTATTTTCTTTTGATTTTCTTTTATGATATTTTTTTGCTATTAAAGTTTGTAACCAAATTCAGATTACTTATTTATGTTCTTTTATGATAATTCTTTTTGTTTTTAATGTTTTGAACAGAATTCTAATTACTTATTTATTTTCTTTTATGATAATTCTTTTTGCTTTTAATGTTTTGAATAGAATTCTAATTACTTATTTATTTTCTTTTATGATAATCCTTTTTGCTATTAAAGTTTGTAACAAAATTCTATATAATTTTAGTTTCAATAATACTAGAGGTTTATAAAAGCTTTTTAGTTGATTCCTTCAGTACCAGTTCTAAGGCTGTTACAAAGGTACTTTGGTACAGGTTTTAAGGCTGGTGCCCCACGAGCACCTTTTAGTACCGGTTCGTGCCATGAACCGGTAAAAGAGTTTTTTAGTTGATTCTTTCTGCAACTGTTTTTTAGTCCCACCTTGCCAAGCGAGAGGCACTCGCAGCGGTTTATAAGCCCCGAGTGCAGAGACGATGCAGAAGAGGCTCAATGCTAACCTGCACGTTGCTTAGCTTTAACCCTTGAGGAATAGGGTAGACTGCACGGAGCTATGTGCAGTGCAGTTTACACTATTCCGAAAGGCTTAAAGCTAATTAACGAGCATTGCGCCTCTTTTTTATTTTTAAAGACTTATTACAACTCAGAAAAAAATAGAAAAAAATAAATATAGCAGAAAAGAAAAAAATATATAAAAAACTACTCAGAAATAAATAGAAGAAAAAATAGTTGTGATTAACTTTACTAAAAAAATGAGCATAGATGCGCTTATAGAGAAAATTAGACCTAAATTCATAATAAATTTCTACTAACTTCAGAGAAATTCAATATGAATTTAGGTCAAATTCCCTGTATAAGGGCATCTATTTTCACTTTGATAGGAGCACAACAAGGCAGAGAGGGAGGGGCTTATAAACGGGTGTGAGCGCCCTTCGGTTGGCGAGGTGGGACTAAACTCTGACCGCAACGAGGACCGACCCGTTAGTCCCGGTTCGTGCCACCAACCGGGACTAAAGGGCAGCCTTTGGTCCCGGTTCAAGCCGCCAACCGGGACCAATGGTGGTGGGCCAGGAGCGAGGCCCATTGGTCCCGGTTCGTACCACCAAGCGGGACCAAAAGGTCCAGACAAACCGGGACCAATGGCCCACGTGGCCTGGCCGGCCCCCGGGGCTCACGAACCGGGTCCAATGCCACCATTGGTCCCGGTTCTGGATTGAACCGGGACTAATGGGCTGACCCGGCCTGGACCAATTCCCCCTTTTCTACTAGTGATATGTACACATATTAATTAACTCTCGTCTTTCTTCTTTTTTCTAGCCCTCCGGATCGAGCACAACTTCGGTAAGGAGATGAGGCCCAAAGAAAAAGTTGAGCTCGGATGAAAGGTTTGAGATCACAGCAATCGCGCGCGACGGTGAACTGATTGAAGCCATCCGGACAAAGAACACATTTGCTACTCAGTGCGGGGTTCTTGTTAGGGATAATATCCCGATCAGCATCCAGCAATGGTATAAGCCTAAGGAGGAAGACCCTGAGGTGTCTTATGTCAATGATATGCAGAAAGATGATCTTTGGACTGAGCTGAAGGCAAATTTCACCCTACCGCAAGAGGAGGATCTGGAGAAGCCAGTTATAGAGCAATTAATCAAGTCTTGTGCTCTTAAGAAGATGGCAGGCCTATTCAGGAGATGGAGGAAAGAGCTGACAAAGTTTGTCGACAAAGAAGAGACACCAGAATTCATCGGCAAATATGAGAAGATCAGAGATCACTGGCCCGCATTTGTGGCCCACAAGACATCGGAAAAGAGTAAGAAGATGTCGGCGACAAACAAGCAAAATGCTGCGAAGAAGAAGTTTCACCATCGCACGGGGTCAGGTGGCTACCTCAAAGCCCGGCCTAAGTGGTCCAAGGCTGAGAATGATCTGCTTGATAAAGGGATCGAACCAGAGACAATGAACTGGCCAGACTGTTGCCGGACTTGGTTCTTCAGGGCTGGCGGATCCTTGGACCCTGTATCAGGGAAGTGTCGTTGGACGGACGAGCAACTGAAAATACCAGTCAACAGGCTTCGGCACTATATCGATGCAGCGCAGCAAGGGACGTTCGTTCCAGGTAGGGAGAAGGACGAGCTCACAATGGCCCTCGGGAATCCTGAGCAACCTGGACAGACACGAGGCACGCCAGGCTCCATTCCGTGGAAGGTTTGTTTTCCAGACGCAGGCAGTTACAAATGCCATGAGAGGAGGAAGAAAGTGGAGCATAGCCAACTGCAGGCGCTGCACGCAAGGGTACAAGGGCTAGAGGAACGAGAAGCAGATCGTAGCAAACGACCTGCCGAAGCTTCCCCCGAAACTACCCCGCCATCTCAGCGGAGAAGCAGCGTGGCTTCCACCGAGCTGCTTCAGCCAGAGCATGTCTTGACGGCTCCTGCTAGCTACCCCGTGGATTTTATCACGGAGTCTCAAAATTGCCACCTTATGACACAATGGCAGAACTTAAAAGTCAAGGCGGCTGTTGGCCAAGTTCGACCTTCTGAACTCCGCGCAACTTTTCACTATCGTCCGATTCCAGAAGGATATGCTAGGGTGATGGTGGAAGAAATAACGGAGGGATTTGAGGACCTCGAGCTTGACCACCCTACCACTGAAGGGGAGACTCGGCTGGGTTCTGCTCTGAAGACTCCATGCCTATGGAGGAAGGAGTTCATCAAGCTTCCGAACTGGACGCCTCCTCCTCCTCCTCCAGCGAGTCAGGGCACTCCGCCTCCTCCACCGCCTCCTCCTTCGGTGAGTGACGATCAGGGCACTCGGCCTCCTTCTCCGGCGCGTGGCGGCACTCCGCCTCCTTCTCCGCCTGCGTCGGCGCGCCCGAGCAGCCAACAGCCTCCTCCTTCTCTGGCGCGTGGCGGCACTCCGCCTCCTTCTCCGCCTGCGCCGGCATGCCCGAGTAGCCAGCAGCCTCCTCCTTCTCCGCCTCGCCAGCAAGGGCAGAAGAAACCCGCCGCCGCCCCAGCTGCTCCGGCGCTTCGTAGTCCTTCTCCTCCGCCTCGTAAGCAAGCACGAAAGAAGATAGATGCCGCAGCCGCTCCGTCTGCTCCGGCGTCTAGCAGTACAGCCAGCAGAGGCGGGAGGCAATACAGATACGATCCTTCTCTCAAGCCTCTAGAGAAGTTACCGTACGAGAGGACCGAGGAGGAAAACACAAAGATCGTGCAGAACAAAGTGAACAACTTCTTTGAAGGGGTGAAAGCAAAGAGACATCCACCTCCGGAGGAGAAGGTAGATCCGGTGAAAGCAAAGCGCACTATCGATGCCCTGAGGAAACCACCAAAGTCTCTGCCGAAAAACAACTATGAGCGCATTACTGCAAAGACATATCTCGAAGCTAACCGGTCGGGAAGTACTGTCAGTGATAAAAGGTTAAAAGAACGAGCAGCTGGGAAAAAAATTGCCCAGCTCGGCAAACAAGCAAAGCAATCGTGCCCCCCGCTCAATGTGTCTAGCGACATCGTCGCTAATGCTCCGGGGACGGTGCCCGGCTATAACAATCTTGGAGATTACCTGCCTGATGATGTACATTTTGATTTCTTGGAGGTGGACGAACACAGATACGAGTATGGTAAGCCTCTCGTCAAAGATGAAAAATCTCTAACAACGATGATGTGAAGATTCCATAATTGGTACATGAAAACCTGCAGAGAGTCGGGGGGACGAATATTTTGTATCTGAGAATTAAAGAGGAGCACGACCTCGTTGGAACTGATCTGTTTCCTATTCCATTTGAGGAGTTCTTCGAGTTCTTCAATCAAAAGGCCCTCGATAAATTAACGGTCTTTTGCTACTGTCTGTAAGTACTATTTCTGTCATTAAGTCTCTATATATAGCTCGGCTCTTTCATTGCATGTATTTATAATTAATTATCCTCACTATATTATGCATATTGAAGATCGTCAAGTGCAACAAACAAGAAATGTATGATATTGGGTTCATTAACACAAATATCACAGATGAAATTCAGGTTAAAAAGCACGCCGAAGAGGCCGAGGCCAACTTGCTACAGTCGTTGATCAAAAATCAAAACAAAGATTTAATTATCTTTCCTTACAACTTCAAGTGAGTGTTACTATCGTGTGCATATTTGGTTTCCCTTATTATTCGAGCGAGGTTATAGTAATGTAATCGATGAGTTATGCATGCGTGCGCAGCTTCCACTATGTTCTTTTGGAGATTAAGCTTGAGCGGGGAGTAGTAACCGTCTTAGACTCGAGACGAAAAGATCCCGAAACTTATGCGGACATGACTAAATTGCTCAACAAGTAAGTTCAGTCAATCATTATCGCACCATATCGGCAACTTTTTGTTCATTTCCTGATATCTCAAGTAATAATAATTATTTTCTTTGTCTTGCAGGATTTGGAAACAGTTCACCGCAAAAGCTCCGGGACTGCCGAAGGAGCTGTGATATACATACCCGAAAGTAAGTACTACTAGCTAGCTCATCTCCCGTTGATTCTATAGCTATACTTTCATCAATGCCATTTATAATGCTTCATTATCAGTTTGATTGACCTCTATTTCTCGTAAAGTGCTTGTGGCAGGAAGATGGAAATAATTTCTATGGATACTACGTGTGCGAGTTCATCTACAATGCGACTTTGAAAAATAAGCAGGACTACTCTAAAAGACAATATGAAGTGCGTAAGTAATAATATTCATAATTTCATTTTATTACACCATCATTTCTGTTGAGTTTCATTCATATATGTATTAACACCCTTCTTCAAATTAGACGTGGCAAATGCGGAATGAACTCCTAGAACAAGATCGCATGAAAGCAATTCAAGAGGAATTGGCGGGATTCTTTCTTGACCATGTCATCAATAAAGCCAGACAATGTCATGTGAAAGTTGATTTCAAATGCTAGGGGATTGTAAGAGATCTTACATATTGTATATGTATGTAGCCAGTAGCATCGGATAGATAATACGAAAACTTGTTGTTCGACCAATCTCTCGGAGAAGGAGAGGTCGATCAATCACTTCTCTCGGTATGCATGATGAACTTCTGTACTTAATGGTTCCCTTCATTTTCTTACTAGCTAGCGTGTCGAGGGCCTCTCTATGTACAGTATGTAGCGTCGACCAAGCACGGACATAAGAGAGGACACTTCTCTCTATTAATTAGCTAGCCAACACAATATATGAAACACCTAAATTAACCCCCCAAAACCCCCAACCCCCCCCCCTTCAAAAAAAACCCCAGCCACTGAAAAGCTGACGCGTGGATGCCTTTTGGTCCCGGTTGGTGCCATGTGGAGGCCCTCCTGCCTGGGCTCGGTGCACCGGTCACGTGGAGGCCCATCTGTCCCGGTTCGTGTTAGAACCGGGACTAAAGGTCTAGGGCATTAGTAACGACCCTTTAATCCCGGTTCAAGAACCGGGACAAAAGGCCCTCACCAACCGGGACTAATAGGTTTTTTTTACTAGTGTTAATGTCCAACCGCTTAATGGCTTATATAAAGAAACTTTGAGTATGAGAGCACTTGATAAGTGCGTGTATCATGTCTTCGTCCGCGCCCATGCAGACTTTGCATCGAGCCATAGTCGCAATATGCCCGTGCCTTAGTGCTGATTCCACCGGTAGTATGCCACGGAGGACTCGCCACCAGAACAGGCGAGCCTAGGGCAACACTTTGAGCTCCATATCCACATCCACAACTGCTTGTCATTCTCTAAAGATTAATTTATGGTCTCTTCCTCTAGAGCTAGTTGCTCGTTGCGAGTCATGAAAGCACGATACACATATTTTACAATATAGGATCCCGACCTCTCGTGAGCCCACACCCAGAAGTCATCACCACCTCCTTGTATCAAAGACATATTTAAGATTGCATCAGCATCCGGCGGCGTGAAATTATTCCTTACTAAAGCACCTTTGCAGGACCAATTTTCATTGTCAATCAGGTCTGAAACTGTGTGGAGAATGACGCCGCCAATCTGAGCCGACGGACGCAATGATAGCTTCCCAGGGAGCCATCTACCAGTCCAGATGTTCACCACAATGCCATCATGAATTCTGTTCAGTAACCCAGCTTCCAGTATCTTCCTCCCCGCTATGATGCCTTTCCAGGCCGTCGAAGCGTTTTGAGGCACATTAGCATGCATGAAATCAGACGTTGGGAAGTAGCAGCCTTTTAGGACCCGAGAACATAAAGCATCTAGGTTCGTGCTCAGTCTCCAGTCATGCTTGCCCAACAGCGCGATGTTGAAGCATTCCAAATCTCGAAACCATATCCCTCCTCTGATTTTTGGAAGTGACAAGGACTTCCAGTCTATCCAATGCATGGAACGCCGATCGATGGAGCTGCTCCACCAATACTTTGCCATCGGTGAGGAAATGCTCTTATACACTTTTTGGTCAGCTTGAAACAACTCATTGTGAACGTCCAGGGGCGGATCCAGCGTGGGGTCGTGTAGGGGCGGCCGCCCCAGGTAAATTTCGGTAACCTAGGGTACCCCTGCTGCTTTTGGCCGATGGACACGAGTGCTCCTAGTTGACGCTCGCGTGCGTCAAAACGAGTAGCTTCCGCTGAAGGATTCACGCCAAACGGGCCAGCCCATTCCCACAAGCGAACCTAAAAGAGGAATGCCACGAAAAAATGCAGCGTTCAGGAGTCGAACCCACAACACATCGATACACAGCAGACTTACTCGCCACTGCACTAGCGACTGACCAGATGTTTGATTGCAGCGCTCAACTGTACGTATTATGTACAGCGGTAGATTTGTTTAATCATTCCTTCAAGAAATGAATATCGTTTTCTCGAACAGATTTTTTTTCGATATATGCTTAAAATATAAATTGATTTTTTTGTGAAAATACGCCGAACAACTTTTAACTATACAGTGTAAATTTTTGTGATATATGATGCACAAATTTTAAATACACGATGAACTATTTTTAACTAGACATTGAACAATTTTGCTATATGTATTGAACAAATATTAAATACATATTGAACATTTTTTTCATATACGGTGAACAATTTTAAAATTGTGAATCAATTTTTAAAAAGTGAACAAAATTTAAAGCCATGAACAATTTTTGAAATCATAAGCAAACTTTGAAATTCAAACAATTTTCTTAAAACAAAGTATAAAAGTAAAACGAAAAAAGGATAAAACGAAAGAAAAGAAACAGAAACAGAAAAAGGAAACAAACAGAAAGAAAAAAAGAAAAAGGAAACAAAAGGTAAAACAACAAACAGGAAAAAACGGAAAAACTACAAAAAAAAACGGTTCAGGGAACCTATTAGAAGGTTCCCAAAACCAAGTCTCGCTCGAAGTGGGCCGGCCCGTGCGCCTCGTTCGCTCGCTTCGCTTCAGCGAAGCAGCTACGAACGGACGCACGCGGGCGTCATATAGGATCTGCCGATGGACACCATGGGAGGCGAGCAGATTCAATCGAAGGTTTCAGATGAGCGCGAGCTTGACGAAGGAAGGTAAAGAAACGATTCGTCGGGAGAGATAGCCAGATAGGCACTGAAAGAGTTAGATATGAGCCAGCCAAGTAAGCCCAGTAAAAAATTAGATGAGCCCATTAGCTTTTGTACGCAGCCTCCTCCTACCCGATCGATCATGGAACTGATCGTATGCACAGGAGACGGGTTCACCGTGGCCACATGCCCCGATCCAAACAGCAAGCGAGCAGCCAACAGAAACAACAAGGAGCAGGTTCTTGGCTATCGCCTAGTCTTCTCCTCTGTTGTTCTATCATTCTTAATTTTGTTGTTACGTTGGCATAATTCTCGGAAGTTAGATTTTATATAAATTTTTGCATTATATATTTTCCACGTAGTAATTCTTAAGAGTGAAACAACTTTGAAAAATTCATTGTGTTGATCGTTTTGTCTGAATGTGTATTCTTGGCCTATTAATATACTTGATTTTTCTTATTTGATTGTATTGTGCCTTCAATTTTTATTTCTGTTAGAAATCCGCCCCGGGTAACTTCAAATCCTGAATCCACCACTGTGAACGTCGCGAGGGATTAAGCCACCGACTTGATCAATACTTCCCTCGCCACGCATTAAACCAAGCGTTCAGTTCCACATTCATCTTAGATCTCACCCCTTTGAGCAGCTAACTAGCCAGTTGAAGCTCACATACGCAGCATTATCCTACACAACTCGCACACGGAGGAATGGGCCGGCCCGTGTTAGGATCGATACATGTCATATATAGAACTATATTCAAAATCCTGGTAGAAACAAATTTGCCACACACGACATGCCTCCCCTACAAGTGATAAAATGAACAATTGTTTCATAAAATTTGAACCAACTTGGCGTTATGGATTCATGATTTTTAGCAACATTACCAGAGATAACAATATTGAATGATTTGCTGATAAAACAATTAGCAGACAAACATGTCTTGAAGCTTCCAAATGTACGTATTAAGATAATAAGTTATATATTTGATATTTTAGGTGGTTCAAGCCAGTTTTTCATGCCCTCTTCAACTTCCAGTTATGTACTATCTCATCATGGAAAAAAATGCACTGCAGAAGTGCACTGGCACTTCGCCGAGGAAGAAGCACGAGAGGCGTCGCCATGTTGGGCGTGTGCCGGTGGGTGCTATGTGTATGGTGAGGATGGCAATGCGCGGCATGGGTAATGCATGGCAGAGCGCGGGTGTGGTGGAGCGAGCGTGAGCATGTTTACTGGCTGAGGGGGGTCGACGATGCATTGGTGTGACGGAGCTACGTTGCCACAAACCTAGTGAAGACCGAGGAGGAGGCATGTGAGGAGTGCAGGGGAAGAGTGTGCGAGGCGGCTCACGCTTGACAAGACGTGGGCGGAGTGGTCCTATTCTCCATGTTAGGTAAAGAGTACATAGACAAAATGCATAGGCACAAGCACCGGCACAATTATGAGCCACCCCTTTTAGGCTTCTTGCATGTGCATGAACCTTTTCTATTTGGTTTTTTACCGGTCTTTCCGTAAGTTATTATTTTGGAGAAAATGTTTTGATGTTGATAGATTTTAAATTTTTTATAAAATAATAATTTTTAAAAGATTATTTTTTTTCAAAAAAACATTATATTTAAAATATCATGAATTAGAATGATAGTTTTTTTGAAGTATTCACATTTTTATAAATTATAATGAAGTTTTTGAAATTTTCATCATTATAAAATTAGAAACATTCATGTATTTTACAAGGAGAAGTAAAAAATGAAACTAAAGGTTAAAAAGAGAGAATAAAAAAGGAAAGTGGAAAATAAATATATGATGGAAAACCTAAGCAAATGGAAATGAATCAAAAAGGAATACTAACAAAAAACACAGAAAACCCGTCGAAGAAAGCCAAAAGAAGACAAAGCTACATAGGCTGGCCCATCATGCGCCATTTGTCGCAACCTATTGGAGTTTCATTTTTTTTCATTGATTTGTTTATTCAAAACGTTTGAACTGTACATGCAACCCCAAATCATTTTCCCCGTTGAATTTCTTGCGTCAAGATCTTTGAAAATAGATCACATGTTAATACCTTTCGATGAATTTTACTATTTGTGGAAAACCAAAAAACCGAAGCCAAAAGCACAATTTTCTTTTTTTCACTCTTTTTTCCTTTTCAAGAAGCACATATTTGTGCATTCAGAAGCTCCAAATATGTGCCTTATGAGAAGTAAATCTATGCTTCTCATGTAAGAAAAATCCACAAAAAACATGATTTTTTTTCAAAACTATCACCTTTTTTATAGCTAATTCGGGAACTATAGTACCCATTGCTAATATACCAGAAATATGACCCTGTCGGTCTCGTGGTGGCCGAAGTGGTAGTTTTCGGCCAGAACTAGGCCGAAAAGGACTTTTCGTCCAGCTGTAGGCCGAAATGAACCTCAGTTGGGCCGAAGAGGTCTCGTCGGTTGGGGCTGGGCCGAAAATAGTAGCTTCGGCCAGGCCTAGACCGAAGTGGGCCGTTTTCGGCCAGCCCGCAGCCGAAAAGCTTTTCGGCCAGGCCTAGACCGAAAAGGTCTGGATAAGGCCAATCCCGTCGTCGCCTTCCTCTTCCTGCTCGCCTCTTCTTTCTCTCGTTCCTCTCATTCTTCTCTGTAGAGCTCCGGTCTCCTCCCTGATCTCCTCCAATTTGCACTCATTTACACAACCAAGGCACAGAATAGATAGATCATAGCATTCTCCACCGGCCTATGGTGTTTTTTTTGTTATGGGATAGTTTTTTGTGCGCTTGGGGGAGGAGCCATGGTTGGGTGGAGGAGGTCCGGTTGGGAAGGAGGTGGTGGTGAGGAGGAGCAGCAGCTGTGGAGGAGGAGGTGGTGAGGAGGAGCAGCAGCTTGGGGGGTGACCGGAGTTGAACCTCCGGCCGTCGAGTGGGCGGCGCTGCCGTTGTCCGGTGGCCGGTGCCGGTGACCGGAAGAGACACACGCTTCGAAGGTATAACCATGGCGTCACAAATTTTCTCTAAATTGTATAGTTTATTAGTTACTGTTAATATGTTTGTGGTGGCATTTTAGCGCGTAGTCAGTGTAGCGGGTAATATTAGTGTTCGTTGTGATTAATGAGAAGATGACAATGTCTGACAGGTGAAAATGTCTGAATCAGTAAATTTGACTGTTTACTACGGCGCTGGTAACGTTCGATATAATGAGTTGGAAGTTCTTGACGTACCTCCTCATAGGTCCTTTCAGGCCACCCAGACCTACGTAATTGGTGAGCCAACTCATTCATTATGGTGTCACTACCGATGAGTTCGTCCCATGGAACTATCCTATTCTCCATCCTGAAATCGGTAACTAGACTCAGAAGAGTGCTGCTCATCCCAGGGTGAAAACTACGATCGAACGGATAATGGGACATCTCGACTAAACTACACTGGAATGCTTATCCACCTTCGGCTGAAGGGGGTTTTATAGATACAGAGGAGAAAATGGCGGGAAAGAATAACTGCGTTATGGCGGGAAAGGGTTGGCGGGGAAATAAGGCGGGAAGGGATTGGCGGGAAAATAAGGCGGGAAGGGATTGGCGGGACACGGGTGGCGGGGACATATGGCGGGAAGGGGTTGGCGAGAAACGAGTGGCGGGAAGGGGTTGGCGGGAAACGGGTGGCGAGAAAATACATTTCAGCATGAGCCATGCAACTTCGGCCTACACGAGACCGAAGTAGTACTTTTCGGCCAGGTGCCCCACTTTTCGGTCAAGTGTTGGCCGAAAACTCTACTTCGGCCTAACTGTGGCCGAAAACTACTACTTCGGCCAGAAGATGGCCGACGGGCTACTAGTTTTGGTTTTTTTGCATTACGTCCTATAGTTTTCGAAAATGCTATAAAATATATCATAGTTTTGAAAAAAAATCAAAAAACATTCGCTATCTTTTTCTTTTCAAGAAACATGGTTGTGCTTCTCACGGAAGCAAATCTATGCCTCCACGAATGCTTATCGCGGAAGAAAAAAAAGTTCATGCAAAAAAATATTCATGATTTTTTTTCTTTTTCCGAAAAATACAGTTGTGCTTCTCGCGAAGCAAAAAAAGTATCACGCAAAAAAACGCACGCGGGAAATAATTCACGAAGTTTGCCCTCCAAAACCTAGAAAAACCAGGCGTAAACCAAATAACTAAAAAACCCATAGAAAAAACCATTCATAAACCAAAAAACATAAAAAAATAAATAAATTCTAGAGGGAGCGCCCAGCACGCAACACGTGACGTTGAATAGATGCACCACAACACACTCTCAACTCACCTGCAAAGGGTACCCTTTAGTTGGTTGCTCTTGGCCAAGCCGGTTTGTCCCGGAGACACAAACAAGTAAGACCGACTCGGCTCGACCGCTTTACTCCTTGGGCCAAGCCGAGCCGAAAAGCCCGCCCCGCTCATCAAGCCTTATCGCAGGTCAACATCTGCACCTAGCACAAAGTGGTATGGCCAAGGAGCTCCTGTACACCGCTCGCAGCGGCAAAGTGCCCGCCCTTCGCACAGGAGCGGCTAGCCTGGGCCGGCCCATTTACATCCCGAGATGAAAAATCGCAAAAAAGAAAACAAATACCGGCTCGAACGGGCGGCCTCATACTAATTGGTCCGGCGTGCAAACCACTCCCACATAGACGCTCTCATGTTGAATTCGCGGAGCAACATTTAAATACACATATGGCAGCAACAAACCTAGAATATTAATTCACGAAAAATCCCAAAAACTATAATCCATGTATTGGGTCGAACCGAGGACCTACAACTGAATTTTTCGAAATTATGAATATTTTCTTCAAAATAAAAACATTTCCTGAATTTTCAAACAAATTTTGTAAAACATAAATATTTTCATGATGTGAACAAATTTGGAAAGAGGGAAAATTTGTGATTTTTGTTTTTACATTTTTTCAAACTTCCAGAACATTTTTTGAAACTCCTGAAAAAAAATGAAAACATGAACATTTTTTTAAATTTGTGAACAATTTTTTTAAACAGGAACATTTTTTGAACATTGTCAAAAGTTACAAGAAAAACATTCAAACATTTTTTGTAAAACAAGAACATTTTTTAAAGTTCCAGAACAATTTTCGATGATTTAAAAAATGTGAACATTTTTTTCAAAATAAATGATTTTTTGAATTTGTGAACAATTTTTTAAAAATCCGAACAATTTTCCAAGATTTAAAAAATGCGAACAATTTTTAGAAAGAGGAACATTTTTTGAATTTATGAACAATTTTTTAAAACACGATTTTTTTTGAAATTTTGAACTTTTTTCAAAACAGGAATTTTTTTTGAAATTTTCAACAATTTTCGAAAGATGGTCTTTGAAATAATAAATTTGAAAAATACAATAAACAAAAAAGCAAAAAAACAGAAAACGAAAAAAAGTAAGAAAGAAAAAAAACAAAAAAACGAAAAAAAACAAAAAGCCCAAGAAGGAAAAAACTGTCAACAAGAAAAAACGGTCCAGGAACCCTCTAGAAGGTTCCCAAAACCGGATACTGTAACATGGTAATCCATCAGTAGTGGACCGGCCCATGTCGCTCGCTCGCTCCTGTTCCCTGTGCGTTCCTTCAACAATTTGCCGCAATAAGCGTCAAATAGGATATTCCGTATGACCATCCCTAAAAAAAGGCCCCCGATGATACTCCGATGGATCTTTCCTGGGTGCATCAACTGTGGGCTTCTCAGCCATCATAGACCCGTCCACTCTAGAGGCTTTAGCGATAAGAGAATCAATGGCGCTGGCGGATGATTTACATCTTCAGTCCATTCAGGTGGCCTCGGACTGCAAGGTCGTGATCGATGATATCAAGCAGACTAATGGGACAGCTTACGGTGCAATCATACATGAGATCATTCAACATTCTCGTAGTTTTACTTTATGTAATTTTGTTCATAAGTTTAGGAGCTCGAACGTCGAGGCTCACAATTTAGCGAAGCATGCTTTAAAGTTAGGGGCGGGCCGCCGTGTCTGGTTAGGCCACCCAGGAAATTTTTCTTTCGTCCCTGTAACTATGGTGTCGGTTTAATAAAGGCCGAGTTGTCTCAAAAAAAAAAACAAAGCGGTATAGCCATCCCTAAAAAAAGGCCCCCTCAAAAAATCCCACAAAAAGAAAAAAGCCGTATGGCCCTCGCGAATTAACCTACTTCTTGGTTTTCCTTGACAGGGACCATTTGTGAATTATTTGACTAATCCCTAGACCAGATTATGAGACCCCATCGTCCACGCACGCAGTCAGCGTCACCCCGCCTTTAGGGATGCAAGGCGGCGCCCGATCCGCCCTGCTTTGTAGTCAAAGTAAATCAACTTAGTTATAATCTTTCCGGTTCAGCTTTAGTTCAGTTTGAACTAAATTTCTGTTTTGGCGGGCTTATGCGGGATGCCCGCTTGCATCCCTACCCGCCTTGTCACATAGCCTACGCTACTTATCTGAACCCCTTTCCAAACTCACTCACTGGCCACTGCTAGATCTTGGCGTCGCTTTTCCGAAATCAACAACCACATCCTGATCGATTAACCCGGGACGATCTTCCTCTCTCACACTATAAAAGCATATGGCATGCATGGCTCTATCAGGCAATCATCAGGACATCATCACCACACCATCGACTATCATCAAACCACATAGCTAGATGATTCTGTTTTTTTTATGACCTTGTGCGTCCATCTTCCAATCTATGGTTCCCTCGGCTTATCGATAAGTAGTGATATGGTTTCTGGGCCGGGCTATTTAGTTATAGAGAAGGAACAATTCGTAGTGTTCTTCATATAGCTGTTCGACAATGAATTCGTTCTTCTTTTTTCAGTGAGGTGGTTTGGTATATGCTGTTTTGTCTGAATTGAACTCACTATTTTTTCACATTGATTGCTCGACTTTGGTTTTGTTCTTGGTTTAAGTTGGTGTGTCCACCTCTGCACATTCAACGGTACACTAGCATAAAAGGTGCACGCACCAGCAGACAGGGCGTCTGGCATTTTGGAGCTACTGGTGCCGAGGGTATCTCCGTCCGTCTTATTAGGGCTTAGTTCTGAACGTGATGATACCCTGTACATCTACTATATATTACTCCCTCTGTTCCGTAATATTTGTCGCTGGGGCATTCTTTCCGACCAGGTGAAAAGGGGGGAAAGTATCAAACTACCCTCAATTTGAAAAAAAAAACACTTGTCGCTGGGATCGTCCTCTTCCTCCGCCAGGCCCCGCCCTCTGCCGTCCGCAGCTCCCACATCCTCCGCCGCAGCTCCAGCGTACGTCCCCGCCGGCCACAGCTCCCTCGCCGTCCGCCTTCCTCCGCTCCAATCGAGAGCCCCAGGTCCCGTCCCCGTCGGCCACAGCTCGCTCGCCGGCCGCCTTCCTCCGCTCAAATCGAGAGCCCCATGTCCGTCCCCGCCCGTGCATCCATCTCGAATTGATCCTCTGCTGCTCCTCCGCTCCTCTCGACCCTCTGCTGCTCCGCTCCTCACAATCCTCTGTTGCTGCCCCTCTCCCTTGGCCGCTGAAGACCTGGAAATTTGTGTGGAAATCAGCACAAATCAACTCTAATGCTCTGCATCTAATTTGCCAGTATAAACAGAAACAGAGTTCAATATAAACACAAACAGAGTTCAGTATAAACACAAGCTACAAGTGCTCTATCATTGGCTGCCATGTGCTGAATAATTTTGAGTACAGGAGTAGAAGTTGGCAAAACACAAAAGGCATGAGAAAGGCGAAATTACATCTTCAGGGCAATGACAACGATCTGCGATTTGTTCAGCAGGGTCTTTGCAGCTGAAAGAGAACATTCATCTACTCCATCTACAGCTATAGCAAACCCATCTACTCCAAATGAACATCCATCTACTCCATCTACTCACGCAGTAAAAAAAATCCATCTACAGCTGGAACATGAAGCAAAAACAGAACATGAAGCAAGCACTGACTTTAAAAAGCAATGCTGACAGTAGCGAGAAAATTTTATGTTGTCTTACCTTTGTTATCAAAGGTATCATGAGCTGAATATTTCCAAATTATTTGCAGCAGTATACACTCAACATCGCATCCTACTCGTAGCCACTAGCCATCAAGTTACTACAATATCAAATTGTAGCAGTTGAATATTTTCAAATGCAAGATGATTTTGTAAACTGAATCATTATAATGATTTTAAAATTTACAGTACTGTACTTGCAACATCCCATCTTCTTACTGCACTTTTTTTAAAGTCAGTGTTTGAGGTTCAGAAGTAACGAAGACAACTTTACTGGTTTTCAGGGTTCAGACTTGAGAGCCTCTTGTGTTTGTTTTCCTTTTGCATCTGCGATTGTTTTCAAACAGCAACCAATTTGAATTTTTAGGGTTGATGGCTGCTACAGAGAGCTGCGGCAGTTTGAGCATCCAATTTGTTTGTCAATCAGGATTAGTCTGAAGCACAACACAACCAACCAACCAAAAAAAGATGCTAAAGGGAGTATCAAAAAAGAGGAGTCAAGCAGTTGATGCACATTCAGTTCCTGGAGCACCTGGCACCTGCATCAGCTCCTCCTTGCTCAAGACGCTCATCTGCCATGGCAGCCAGTAAGATCAACAACACGTTTCGTTAGAAAACAAAGCAGACATCCACGCGAAAAAAGAACAACAAAGCAGACAATGCTGACAACAGGAAGAGAAGGGAAACGACGGCGAGGTGAGAGGGAGTACCTGCAGCTGTGCCTGACGAGGCCGACGGCGACCCCCCGCGAGACGGTGTCGCCAGCGCCGTTGCAGGCGAGCAGCACCCGCTTCGCGTAAGTGGCGTCAGCGGCTATCCCCTTTGCCCTTCTTCTTCGCCAACCAACAGCGTCTGTCGCCCAGTAGCTCACCTCCGCACGGCATCCACAAACTCCGTCACCAGATCCAGAGTAGGTGCACGCAGATCAAGCGGTGGCGCACGCAGATCCGGCTCCTCCGTCGCCCAGAAGCTCGCCACCGGAGCAAAATTCCCAGCTTTGACCTCGGATGTGGGGCGTGGGTGGAGTGGGGTGTGAGTGGAGTGGGGTGCGAGTGGAGGCGGGAGAAATATGACGGCGACAGGGAGAGATGGTGGACGGTGAGGTGGGCAAGGTGGTGCCGGCGAGGTGGGCGAGAAGAGGGAGGCGACGGGGAGAAGAGAGCGGCGAGTGAGTGGCGACGCGGGGGCAAAAATGGAAACCGCAGAAAAATGGTAGCGTTACAAAACTTCTACTGGTTTTCTCCAGCGACAAATATTACGAAACAGAGGGAGTAGCACTGAATGTCCGTAAATATACGTATGTTGCATCCTATTGTCCCTCTACATGATATCAACCTAACTCGATCTAACCCACCGTCTACGCAGCTTACCCAAGCGGCCGCCGCCGCTTCCTCCGATCTCCAGCCGCTAGCACCGGTCGCTCGCGCTGCCCTGCTCGCTACCGCGTCCGCTAGCTGCTGCCGCTGCCGCGCTAGTTGCTTAGCTAGCTTTCCTTTTTCTTGTTTTGCAAGAAGCTTGGAGCATCTCCAACAAGCACGTGGTTGCACGAAGTGCTAACTTTTTTCCTGTGCGAAATAGCGTTTTAGTGCGCATGATGGTGTTTGCTTTAGCAGGCATTGCAAAATTTAGCACACCGCTATAGCGCTGCGAAATCTAGCGCGCGCGACCAGCCGGTGCTTGAAAAAAAAAATGAAACAACACATGGTTCAAATTCATAGTATAATTCAAGCCCCATACCACAAATTAGTTTGTGCGATGCAAATAAAATTAGGTCAAACGATGCTTAAACTAGATAGAACGATGCAAATAAAACTAGATAAAACTACTCCTCGTCCTTCTCGGTGGTGTAGTCCGACGGTGTAAACGTGCCTACCCACCGAGGATCTTCCTCGTCCCAGGTCGACAGTGGCGTATCTAGGGGGTGGACAGGGTGGTCCATGGACCACCCTGGAATTTCCCCATAATATATATAGCATAGAGAAAAATATATTTTTATAATAAATAAATATATTTATGTGAATATTTTGCATTGGTGGACCACCCTGGCATGTTGGGCTAGCTACGCCACTGCAGGTCGACGCAGGTCCCAGCTTGCAGTGGGCTTCCGATGTAGTTGAAGCTTTAGCTTGACTTGCACCTAGCTCTAATAGGCATGAATCCACAAAGTGATGAATATGTTCAGGGCTCTAGAAGATACTTTCATGAATTGCCTTGCATCTCGCTGACCAGATGGCCCATAGCATCACTATCATCTTTGTGAATTCCTCCTGAGATAGTGTATCATGCATGAAGAACTGCCATTGTTTCAGATGAGGCTCTGTACATGCGATCATATGTTCAGTCAAATATGGATCAAAGAGCGCCCAAGTGTCAGTGCGACATTGTGAAGTCTACTAGGGAATGACGCCATGAATCTTCGCATCCACACAATGCACAC
This sequence comes from Triticum aestivum, assembly GCF_018294505.1. Lineage (NCBI taxonomy): Eukaryota > Viridiplantae > Streptophyta > Magnoliopsida > Poales > Poaceae > Triticum > Triticum aestivum. Next base: position 56,661,450 of record NC_057810.1, on the reverse strand, counting down.
ATGCTCGTCGTTGCCATCTTGTGTTGATGAAGGGTATTCGTTGTGGGGAGAGACTGATGGGCTAACCTCCATACAAAAAAATTCAGTTTCAAAGGGACAGAAAGTTTCCAAACTTTTGTCTAGGAGTTAGCGACTTGCACTAAATTAGACGGACCAGGATTCCCATCAAGTCAGTTTTCTCTCCGGATCTTGGTGTCAACCAGCATCCGATAAGCTGATCTCATGGTAAAAACACCCTTCTTTTCAAAGTGCCATGCCCAAAAATCCTCGACATTGCGTGTACACAAAGGCGTGCTTAAGATCGCCTCGGCATCCATAGGAAGGAACACCTGATTGACAAGATCAGTATTCCATGTCGCCTCGGTGTGATTGATCAATTGATGTACCATGACCGACGGGTTAGCAACCATAGGAATAAGTGGTCTGAGAAGAGGCTCCCTTCGGATCTGCTTGACGGCGAAGGGAGGGAGAGAAAAACTCAACATCGGTGAGATGACCTGAACCCCAACATACCCTCTTCACTAGTTTTCTTTTTGAGTAATACCCTCTTCACTAGTGATTTCAGGGGTCGTTCCGAAGACACAAACAAGTAAATAAGACCGACTCGGCTCGGCCTGTTTACTCATTGGGCAAGCCGAGCCCAAAGGCCGCTCCACTCGTCCGGCCTTATGGTCAAGATCTGCACGTAGCATCCACTCACTAAAAACAAAGGATCAGCGAACCAACCTGTTGTTGGATAGTTAGAGGGACTATGGTATCTCCAGCCCACCAGGGTTCAAATCCTGGTACTCGCATTTATTCCTAGATGCGTGTGTGCGTTCATAGGGGTGAATATATGCACGTGTATATGAGCGCTTGCGTCTGTACTGTGTTAAAAAAAACTAAAAACAAAAGATCATTTTCTCAACAGAAAAAAAAGGATCTGCACTCAAAGCCGTATATATGGCCCCTGCGAATTAGCCAATATCTTTTTTCTCCTTGACAGGGACCATTTGTGAAATATATTTTCTTTGACTAATCCCTACACCGGGATATGAGACCCCATCGTCTACGTAGTCATCGTCACACCGCCTTGTCACATAGCCTACCGGAAGATCTTGGCGTCGCTTTTCCGAAATCAACAACCACATCCTGATCGATTAACCCGGGACTATCTTCCTCTCTAACACTATAAAAGCAGGAAATAAAAGCATATGGCAGGGCTCCCTCCAGTCCAGCATTATCAGGACATCGCCACACAATCGACCACACAACACCCACATAACAGCAGCAGAAATGGCCGCCTGGCGAAGGAAGGAGACGGCCGAAGCATACATCCTCACCGCTGGTACCTCCCGCTGTCGCTGGTGGGCGAGGATGGGACGGCGATGAGCGGGTGGTGGTGCGCATCGGGGCGCTCAAGGAGCCGTGCATGGCGGCGCTGCTGGAGATGGCCGCGCAGCAGTTCGGCTACGGCCAGCCCGGCGTCCTCAGGATCCCCTGCGAGGGGCGCCAGTTTCACCAAATGGTGAGCGCCATGTGCAGCAAGACCAAAGCCACGTAGATAGCTAGGTGATTCTGATTTGTTTAGTGCGTCCATCTTCCACTCTGCTGAAACCTTTTCATGACGTGATCGACAACGAATTTGGTCTCCATATAGCTGATCGGCAACGAATTTGGTCTTTCAGCGCGCGAGGTGGTTCTGTACATGTTGTTTTGTTTGAATTGAACTCACTATTGTTTACATTGATTGCTTGACTTTGCTTTTGTTCTCGGCTCGAACGTTGCTGTGTCCGCCTCTATGCACATTCAACCGTACACTCGCATAGAAAGTGCACGCACCAGCAGACAGGGCGTCTGAAATTTTGGAGCTACTGGTGCAGAGTAAAATGTTTATAAAGAGCATACAGATGAGAGGCAATAGCTGAAAGAGTGTGGCTGTTCTACACCCAAAATACATAGTGCTAAAACAAATCAACTTTATCACTTGCAACATTTTCATGAAGTTGACTACTCTAGCACCTGCAACATCTCTACATCTTGAATGTTATCACACCAAGCACCGGTTAGAGCAGTCGGGTCAAGATGCATGACATGCCAGACAAGCCTAGGACACTTATGAGCCTCGCGCTTATATATAGGGCAGTTCGTTGTGCCGTCATCACGCTCATTGTTATAGCCAACACTGACTTCACGATAGAGAAAAAAAAGGGAAAATACTTAATAATACGGTGAAACATTTATACAAAACACCTATCCCGAGCATACGTGATGCGGAGCATCCCTCGCTCATCCCCATGGACGCATCTACATCTCCCTCAACATCACTTGGACCCATGACACGAGCTCGAGTTAAGGCTATTGAAGATAAGGTGAACTCGCTCCTCTCCGAACTCCCTCTTCCTACTCACGAGACATGGCTACTACCTCAGACGGAAACTCTGTGTGTGATCAGGTACAACACTGAAGAAGAAGCGACATGCGTCAACTCTCTGGACAGCCCGGAACTTCCGGCCAGAGCCCGGAACTTTCGGCCCCCGGAACGTCCGGATGTTGGGGAACGTAGCAGAAATTCAAAATTTTCCTACGTGTCACCAAGATCTATCTATGGAGAAACCAGCAACGAGGGGAAGGAGAGTGCATCTACATACCCTTGTAGATCGCTAAGCGGAAGCTTTCAAGAGAACGGGGTTGAAGGAGTCGTACTCGTCGTGATCCAAATCACCGGAGATCCTAGTGCCGAACGGACGGCACCTCCGCGTTCAACACACGTATAGCCCGGTGACGTCTCCCATGCCTTGATCCAGCAAGGAGAGAGGGAGAGGTTGAGGAAGACTCCATCCAGCAGCAGCACGACGGCGTGGTGGTGGTGGAGGAGCGTGGCAATCCTGCAGGGCCTCGCCAAGCACCGCGGGAGAGGAGGAGGACTTGGGAGAGGGGGAGGGCTGCGCCAGAACTTGGGGTGCGGCTGCCCTCCCACCCCCACATATGTATAGGGGCAAGGGAGAGGGGGGCCGGCCCCCTCAGATCCAATCTGAGGAGGGGGCGGCGGCCAGGGGGGTTGCCTTGCCCCCCAAGGCAAGCGGGGCGCCCCCCTTTAGGGTTTCCCCCAAGCCCTAGGCGCCTTGGGCCTTGGTGGGGGGGGGCACACCAGCCCACCTGGGGCTGGTCCCCTCCCACACTTGGCCCATGCAGCCTTCTGGGGCCGGTGGCCCCACTTGGTGGACCCCCGGGACCCTCCCGGTGGTCCCGGTACATTACCGATAGCACCCGGAACTTTTCCGGTGACCAAAACAGGACTTCCCATATATAAATCTTTACCTCCAGACCATTCCGGAACTCCTCGTGACGTCCGGGATCTCATCCGGGACTCCGAACAACATTCAGTAACCACGTAAATCTATTCCCTATAACCCTAGCATCATCGAACCTTAAGTGTGTAGACCCTACGGGTTCGGGAACCATGCAGACATGACCGAGACGTTCTCCGGTCAATAACCAACAGCGGGGTCTGGATACCCATGTTGGCTCCTACATGTTCCACGATGATCTCATCGGATGAACCACGATGTCAAGGACTCAATCGATCTCGTATACAATTCCCTTTGTCTAGCGGTATTGTACTTGCCCGAGATTCGATCGTCGGTATACCGATACCTTGTTCAATCTCGTTACCGGCAAGTCTCTTTACTCGTTCCGTCACACATCATCCCGTGATCAACCCCTTGGTCACATTGTGCACATTATGATGATGTCCTACCGAGTGGGCCCAGAGATACCTCTCCGTCACACGGAGTGACAAATCCCAGTCTCGATTCGTGCCAACCCAACAGACACTTTCGGAGATACCTGTAGTGCACCTTTATAGCCACCCAGTTAAGTTGTGACGTTTGGTACACCCAAAGCATTCCTATGGTATTCGGGAGTTGCACAATCTCATGGTCTAAGAAAATGATACTTGACATTAGAAAAGCTTTAGCATACGCACTACGGTCTTTGTGCTAAGCTTAGGATTGGGTCTTGTCCATCACATCATTCTCCTAATGATGTAATCCCGTTATCAACGACATCCAATGTCCATGGTCAGGAAACCATAACCATCTATTGATCAATGAGCTAGTCAATTAGAGGCTTACTAGGGACATGATGTCACTACTAGGGAAAACCCTATACACAGAACTTTAGCAGTAGCGTGGGTCAGAAAAGCACGCTGGTGCTAATTAGCAGTAGCGCGCCAGAGGAAACCGCGCTGCAGATAAAGATCTAGCAGTAGCGCGTCTTGCTGAACACACGTTACTACTAAAATTCCCACGGCTTAGCCCATAGGCTACACATAGTAGTAGCGATCTATGATGAACCGCGCTACCGCTACATCGTTTGCAGCAGCGCGTTTTAATATAAACTCGTTGCTGCTAAAGGTTATAAAATTAAGTGGAAAGAGAATGGAAAGGTAATTGAAAATAAAAGAAATAGAATAAGGTGAAAGGAAACAAATAAAATATGAAAAAAACTAAATGGAAAAGGGAAAGAAGAGAAAGGAGTAGTAGTAGCGTGTATCAGAGAACGCGCTGTACCTAAGATAGCAGCAGTGCTTTTCCCAGAACGCGCTACTACTACTTCTGACTTAACCACGGGGTTCGTCCTTCCCCACGCCACTTTCCCCCAAATCCAACTCTCTCCACTCTCGCCGCCACCGTCGCCCGTCAGCCGCCGCGCGCTCTCCGCACCCTCTACGCCGCCCCGGCCCCCGACCTCGACGCCGCCCCGGACGCCGCCCCGACCCCAGATTCAACGCCGCCCCCGCCCCCACCCCCGACCTCAACGCTGCCCCGGACGCCGCCC
>NC_057810.1:56642335-56656251 GCF_018294505.1 Triticum aestivum | reverse complement strand
GGACGCCGCCCCGACCTCGACGCCGCCCTGCCCCTCCCTCGTTGCAGTCACCCGAGGTGAGCACGCCCGCTCCTCCCTCTCCCCTACCTCTGCCTAGGGTTTCTTTATATTTTAGTTGCATATTAAGTTTATTTTTATTTATAGTAAGTTTATTTTAGTTGCATATTAAGAACTAGGTACTAATTAGGTAGTAGAATATTTTTATTTATATTAAGTTTATTTTTAGTAAGAACTAGTTGAATTAATATAACTAGTTAGTAAGAACTTGTTTATATTTTTTAGTTAAAGCAATTTTTCCAGCCTCGACGTCGACGATGCCTATCCCGCATCCTCGTCGTCGAGTCGGCGGAGGACGACACCTGCTTGACCAGATCGGCCATGTCCGGGACTGGGCTCCGCCGGGGTGGTACTGGGAGGCGCTACCTACCGGGGGGCGCAGGTTGGCGAAGAGCCAGCCTGTCGTTGACCCGAACCTTCTTTGGTGGCGGTCGCGTGGGCCAGTGATGATCGAGAGGCTCGAGGACTCTGCGGAGGTGGTGCGTCACCGTGTCAGTGAGGAGGACGCGCACGTCCGTCGCTACTTGTTTGTGTTGGAGCACAGGCCGTTCTCCAATACCTGGCAGGTTCTCCGGGGATCTCACTGGAGCTATGATCCCGTGATGGTTCCTTCTCTGTGGGTGTCCACCGCCCGCGCCGATACCCGTCGTGTGCTAGGGTTTTAGTTGTATTAGTGATGTTATATGTATGACACTATTCGTGATGTATTAGTGATAATATTCGACGATGTACGGACGTATGAGATGATTTACTTTTGCTTATTGAATTCATGCTAATTTGAGTCCTATAAGATATTTTGAAATGTATATCTTCTGTTGCTCAATATCCAATTGGCCCGTCATGTTTGCAGGTTACACCTCCGAGTGGCCTATGTTTTGCCGGAGTGTTGATTCATTTCCGTTCCGGAAAATTTCAGGCGCTCGATATGTCCTATTTAAGCAAAGGTCATGTCGGATTTTTCCGTGAATTTTGGCATGACTTGTGCCAGAATATGTAGGAAATATTGAGTGCCCCGGATTTGTGTGTTGAGTATCTTGGTAGTTGTCGTCGATCGATTTTCAATTAATGTTTTAACTATGAACATAGGAAATGTCTGACGACGAAAAGGATTTCGGTATTTGCAAATACTGCGAAGACGAGCGCGGCCTGTGCGACGGAATCTTCCTAGATGATGATAGGCGCTTCAGCATCAAGCTGGACGAGAACTTCGGAGTGGATACAGTAAGTCACAGCGACAAGTCCTTTTTCGTAATCAAGCATGACATCTGCTTCATTTGCTTCCACTTATATTTTTTTACTATTCTACTAGCGTATCCCCTGCCATGCAAGAGTTTTTGTATTGGAGGAAAAGAAAGTTTACTTGAAGACCGAACATGGTTATATTTTCCATGCAAAATTGTATAATTCAGACGACTACACCTATTTTGGATGTAAAACATGGCGAGCACTATGCAAGACTTATGCATTTAAGCCTGATATGGTTATCACCTTTGATATTCGTCCGGAAAATGATATTGAAGGTAATACCGACATCTGGATCGATGTGCAGACGCCTCCAGTTATACCATTATGTAAGTTTCTCAACCATATTTATGTCTTTGATCGATATTGTTTATTCAAAAATAGTTGACAACTAATTTGTATTGTCAGCTTATTTCGGTGCAAGCAAACATGTCCTACGCTTGGTAGACAAGACCGTATACTATCCTGGGGCTGAACTCAACTGCGAGGAGCTTAGTCATTATGTTTCATGGCTTGAGGATCTTGATACTGTCAAGATAAATTTTCTTCCTGCATTTAAAAATGTTAGTACTGAAAATGTGCGACCAATAGTGTTCGTAATAAACTACGGTCACATCTATTTAGGAAGGATGGTAAGATTTTTACTATTTGTCATCAGTGCATCTTTTCCATACATTATTTTTGAAACTAAACTTCATTGCTAAGTATGTTAACATACGATGTTCTTCAACAGGGACTCCCGATGAATGTTGTGCCTTATGGGATCGAGACTAAAAGTACCATGAGTATTATCAGCTTACGGCCAAGATATCCTACAGATTACTTTAGTGCATTCAAGATTAGCGACAGATGCTTAATAGTGCAAGACTGGACCAAATATGTGATGGGGAGCGCAGAGATGTACTAGGGGGCATCAAACAGATGTGCTACCCACGATTAGGAGACAGGTTCATCTGCATGCTCCAGCTTGATCAAGGAGGAGAGCTATACATGTTTTATGTTATTTTACCTCAGAGAGAGCAGCGGGAGTGATTAGCTAGCTAGAAATGAGTTTCAGGATGATGATGTGCTACACTATATTACTATGATGATAAAATAGCTAGTGTTGGTGGTAATGACTATGATGATTATTATTAGCTAGTGTTAGTGGTGATTAAATAAATACTGTTTTTTTTGAGACAGAAATAAATATTGTTGGTGGTAATAACTATGAGGGTGATTAAATAGCTTGTGCTGGCGGATTAGATTCAAGTGGAGGCAACATGTGGTGCACATCGAAAGTACTACTAGTCCAAACTAGATCAAGTTTGGATTAGTAGTATACTTTTGACATGCACCACATATTGCCTCCACTTGAACCTAATCCACCTTCATTTGAAACACTGTAATGGATATAATGATGTAAACCTCATAACTGGTATTGTATCAATATTTGTACGATGGCGCATAAATACACTAGAAATGGAAAAATAAAAAAAAGTACTAGTAGCGATGGACAGAAAACACGCTGCAAGTAGTTACCTTAGCAGCAGCGTGGTACCGAACAAACGCTGCAGCTATTCGTCCTAGCAGTAGCGCGGGCATGCACGTGCTGCTGCTAAGCAATAGCTGTAGCTCCTTATTAGTAGCGCGCCCTCCCGCGCTACTAGTGAGCACAAAACCCGCGCTGCTGCTAGGGTTTTCCCTAGTAGTGTGTTGTCTATGTACCCACACATGTATCTGAGTTTTCTATCAATACAATTATAGAATGGATAATAAACGATTATCATGAACAAGGAAATGTAATAATAACCAATTTATTATTGCCTCTAGTGCATATTTCCAACACTGGCCCACCCGGAGCTTCCGGCCTCCTTCGACATCGACCAACCCGGGCGTGCCAACTCTCTGGTTAGCCCAGAACCTGGCCCGAACCTTCCGGCTACCGGAACTTCCGGCCTGCCCGGACCCTCCGGACCCCGGACGCCAGCCCAGCTTCACCCGCGCCAACTTTCGGCTTAGGCCGGACCCTTCCCGGAACCTCCGGCGCCCGAAACTTCCCGCCTAGCTCAGAACTTCCGGCCCTGCCTGCGCGCAGCCACTTGGGCCGAGGCCCGTGTACCCTTCCGCCCCGTAAACTATATAAACTCCACTCCTACCTACGTTTTAGGTTTAGCATTGGTTTAGCTCATATTTGTGTGAGAGCCTTGCTCATCCACTTGGTTCCTTCTCCTCGGAGCTCACGACCTCTTCGGAGAAGATCCCCCAAGCGGATTCAAGACCCCTTTCTAGGGAAGACCCCCAAGACCTCCTCACGGAGAAGATCGGTTCCTTTGTATCCTTATCTTAGTTGATTGTGTATCATGTGTTACTCCTTGTTTTCGGTGATCTAGCACTCGTGTGATTGATTCAATATCGGTTTAGTGATTTCTCTCGTTCTCCCCGTGTTTTCCCCCGAGTTCTTCCACGTGTTCTTCATGATTCCCCGTAGGATCCACTCCAAACGTGAAAGATCGTCCACATAGGGTTTCGCCCTACATCATCTTGGTATCATGAGCCACGTTGATCACGTTTTTGGAGCCCCTACCCCTCTTTTTCTAGCTTGATTTTGTTGTTTTCGTCCTAAATCCGAAAATCCCCACCAAAAATAGCCCCAAATTTTTTTGTGATTTGTTGGAGAGTTGAGATTTTGTTGGATTTGATCCATGGATTTGCTTTGCTTCGAGTGGATCTAGCTTCCTTGTCCTCGCTCCCTTCTAATTTATTCTTTTTCCCCTCGGATTTGGGTTTTTCCCCAAGATTTTCCGCCCAAATCCGCGATCCCAAAGTCCCTGTTCTTGGCAGATTCCCGACCCCTGGAACTTCCGGCCTTGCCCGGAACTTACGGCCCCCGGACCTTCCATCCATCACCGGAACTTCCGGACCCTGGACCTTTCGTCTTGCCCGGAACTTCCGGCCTAGACAGAAAGGTTGCGCATCTTCGACGCCTTCCCTACTTCGGCAACTCCGACCACGGTGCAACGGCATCTTCGCCAACGTACTGAAGACCGTGCACTGCGTCACCATCTACTTTCGCATCCGTTTGGAACCTTCAACCGTAAGCAAGGACGGTAACATCGACGACATCTTTGTCATACCTTGCAATTGCATTGATACCCACATTGCCCCATTTTTGTGTAGCTTACCCATCGAGACTAGCCATTAAGTATTGCCGGCAACGTGACTTGTGCACATTAGTGATAATACTCCATAGCATGCATACCATACCATAGTGGTGCATATCTTGAGATCCACTTGTGTGTCACAAAGTTGTCATAGCATACACAATTGCTATCTTGGTTCGTGAAGTTTTGCATGAGAAAAGAGCTCAAAAGTGAAAGAGCCACACAAGCTTTTAAGCAAAGAGGAAAGATAAGCAAAGAGCTTATGAACAAGAACCATAGGATCGTACTACATTAAGATTGTCATATTGGATCATCTTGGATCATCGCACCGAAATACCATACATATAGCATACGTGGGATAGAGATAGTTGCATTTTTGCCTAGTAGGTTGTGCACAAGTTCCGTATCCGCCTATTGTGCAATCGTGCTAGCGTCTCTCTAGTATTGTGCAACAAGAGCATTTTCGTGGTTTCCACATTTTGGCTCACTTTTGGTTTGCACAATCCCACTTATCTATTTGCGTGTGTGTTTCCGTGTACCCTTACTTGCTTGGTCTACTTGTTGCATTTGCAAATTTGTGAACCTTTTCCAACATTATTGAAGCTCACTTACAATTGCATCAAATTTTGTGCCATCATCCTAACCAAACTCCACCACAAGCTTTTACGTGTGTAGGTGTGAGAGCCGACAAGAATCGGTACCAACAGTGCTATTTCATTGTCCGCATTTGAGTGAACTTGATTCATCTTCAACTTCGGTCAAGGTACATTTGGTACACGTTCTTTTCTTTCTACCACTTACATTTTGCTTGGAATGATGGATAGGCCAAGTTCTTCTACCAATCCACCCCTCGTCGAGAACGGCGACGACATGTCCTCATTCGTCACAAAGAGCCACCTCTTTGGTGCTCAAAGGGTGTTACACCAAGAGCAACAAGTTATGAGCGACCGCATCGACAACCTCGCCACCGACTTGCGACTCTCCGAGCAACGTACAAGAGACTACTTCGACAACAAGTTCGACTCTCACAAGCAAGAGAATGATGCAAGAATGGATGAGATCCGCGCCTTGATGAGGAACCGGCATCCTTCCACTTCTTCATCCTCAAGACGGATCCGCTCGAGTCGACACACCGACAACACCTTCTCCGACTCAAGTACACCATCATCGAACACTCCTCGACGAACCGCGCGTCAAGACCGGCATGCATCTCGCAACCCGCTACATGACAAGCACTCACAAGATCAAGTCAATGAGCAAGTCCCTCGTCCTCAATCAAACCAAGTCGCTTTTGCTCAAGCACAAGAACGGCAACGACTACGGCGCCAAGAGGAAGAACAGGCGCATCTACACCAAGAGGAACAAGACGCCGAGGCTCAACGTCTTCAACAACAACAACGCGAAGCGTAAGCTCTTGAGGCGCAACGTGCACTTCAAGAATCAAGTCGAGCCATTGCCAACCGCAATCGCGAACGGCGCAATCAAGAGGAAGCTCTTCAAGAAGAAATCCAAGAGAGGAACTACCAACCGCGTGTGCAACGTCAAGCTCCACAAGCTCGTCAAGCTCCACCTCAACTTCAAGTTCAACAAGAACAAGTTGACCATGGACTTCCTCCACGCCAAGAGCAACATGAGGATGATTACCCTCCACGTCAAGGGCGTCATCATCATCATCGCCAACAACACAATGAAGAGAAACATTATGGAAAGCTCAAATTCACCATGCCCAAGTTCAATGGAAGCAATGATCCCGAAGAATACCTCTCATGGGCATTGAAGGTCGACAAAATTTTCTGTTTGCACAACTATGAGGAAGAGAAGAAGATCGCTATGGCATCACTTGAGTTCCAAGACTATGTGTTCATATGGTGGGAACAAGTCCTTGAGCGCCGTGAAGCAAGAAGGGAACCACCTATCACCACTTGGGCTCAAATGAAGGAAGTCATGCGAGCACGTTTTGTGCCAACCTACTACAACCGCGATCTCTTCAAGAAGCTACAACTCCTCAAGCAAGAAACAAAGAGTGTTGAAGAATACTACAAGGAAATGGAGATTGCCATGATTCGAGCCAATGTCACGGAGGATGATGAGCAAACAATGGCAAGATTCTTGAATGGACTCAATCATCCCATCAAGAAGATCGCCGACTTACAACCCTACTCCAACCTCATTGAGCTCGTGCATCAAGCTACAAAGGCGGAAAGTCAAGTGCAAGATGACTTCAAGTACGCCAAGTACTCATCCAAGACATACGGCTTCTCCAACAACCCTTCTTCAACGCCTCCTACATCAACCAAGCCTTCTACAAGCAACGACAATAAGTCAAGCTACAAGAAAACTTCGACAAGTTCAAGTCGTCTTCCTCCTAGTACAAGCAACTTCAAGCCGCGTGTTTCATCATCCACCCCAACCGATGAGACCATCAAGACAAGCTCCTTCAAGTGTTTCACTTGCGGTGGCCGAGGCCATAAGTCCTATGAATGCACAAACAAGCGCACCATGATCCTCAACGACGATGGCACATATGACTCCATGAGTGATGAGGAGATGGAAGCTCTTGAGCAAGTGGCCATGCACCAGCACGTGAACGAGGATGAAGATGATCAAGTCTTTTGTGATGAAGATACGAGCCCCGCTCTTGTTGTCTCCAAGGTCTTGACTCTTCAACATCAACAAGACGAAGACCAACGATGCCACATCTTCCACACTAAGGCCGGCATCAATGGAAGGTCCGTTAAGGTCATCATCGATGGAGGTAGTTGCCACAGCTTGGCAAGTGAGGAACTATGCTCCAAGCTTCAATTGGTCAAGAGGAAGCACCCGCACCCCTACAAGGTTCAATGGCTAAGCGACTCCGACACTATACGAGTCGAGCATACGGTCCAAGTCTCCTTCAAAATTGGTGCATACGAGGACACTTTGGAGCGTGATGTGTTCCCAATGACCGTTCACCACCTCCTTCTTGGTCGACCATGGCAATTTGACCGTGCTGTCATCCACAATGGGCACACCAATCACTATAGCTTCAAAATGAAAGGGAAGGAATGTGTGCTACGACCTATGTCTCCTAGTCAAGTGATAGCCGACAAGCAAGCCACCCATCATGGAGAGAAGAGTGAGAAAATGACCCACCCAAAAGTGAGTGAGAGCCACAAGCCAAATTTGAGCGCCTCTTCGCCTAGAGACAAAAACCTCGTCCTATTTGCTACCAAAAGTGAGATAAGAGAAGTGTGTGAGAACCCATCGAGTGTGATGCACTTTGTCCTTGTGTGCAAGGATGGAGAGCCAACAACTAACACCTCTCACGAGCTACCTTTAGTGTTTCAATCCCTTTTGCAGGAATTCCAAGATGTTTTCCCCGATGAGCTACCTCCGGGTCTACCTCCTCTTCGAGGCATTGAGCATCAAATCGACCTCATCCCCGGAGCGCCTTTACCAAACAAAGCTCCATACCGAGTCAATCCCGAAGAAACCAAGGAGATTCAACGGCAAGTACAACAACTCATCAACAACGGTCATGTACGTGAAAGCCTAAGCCCTTGTGTCATTCCCGTTATACTTGTGCCTAAACCCGATGGAAGTTTCCGCTTGTGTTCCGATTGTAGACCTATAAATGCTATTACCGTTCACTATAGGCATCCCATTCCTCGCTTAGATGATATGCTTGATGAACTTAGTGGAGCCAAATTTTTCTCAAAAATTGATCTTAAAAGTGGCTATTATCAAATCCGCATTCAAGAGGGTGATGAATGGAAAACTGTTTTCAAAATCAAATTTGGCTTATATGAGTGGTTAGTGATGCCTATGGGTTTATCGGAGGCACCCGATACTTTCGTACGTCTTATGCATTATGTGCTACGCCCTTATATTGGAATCTTTGTTGTGGTTTACTTCGATGATATTCTTGTGTTTAGCAAAACCATGAAAGAGCATATTAATCATGTTAGGGCTGTTTTGCAAACCCTTCGCAAGGAACGCCTCTATGCAAACTTGAAAAAATGCACGTTTGGTGTTGACAAAGTGGTTTTCTTGGGTTTTGTTGTCTCTTCCAAGGGTGTCCATGTTGATGAATCTAAAATTAAGGCAATTAAAACTTGGCCCCAACCCACCAATTTGCAACAAGTGTGTAGTTTTCTTGGTCTTGCAAGATTTTATCGACGCTTTGTGAAAGATTTTAGCACCATTGCCGCTCCTTTGCATGCCTTCAGTAAGAAGAATGCTCCTTTTGTGTGGGATCTTTGCAATCCACCGCTTTTGATGAGCTCAAGTCTTTGCTTACTCATGCTCCGATTCTTGCTTTGCCCAACTTTGAGAAAACTTTTGAGGTTCATTGTGATGCAAGTGGTACCGGAATTGGCGGAGTTTTAATGCAAGAAAAACGAGCCATTGCTTATTTTAGTGAAAAACTCTCCAGTGCTCAACTTAACTATCCCATCTATGACAAAGAATTGTATGCTTTAGTGCGTGTGCTACATGTTTGGGAACATTACCTTAGACCTCATGAGTTTGTCACCCATGCCGATCATGAAACGCTTAAGTACTTAAAAGGTCAAACTAAGTTGAACAAGCGTCATGCCAAATGGAGTGAATTTATTGAGTCTTTCCCATATGTGATCAAGTACATTAAGGGTAAGGAAAATGTTGTTGCGGATGCACTTTCACGCATATGCACGCTTGTCACTAAACTTGAGTTGAATGTTATTGGTTTTGAGCACATCAAAGACTTGTATGCTAATGATCCATCTTTTGCTATTCCTTATGCTAAGTGTTTGATGCATACTTCTTGGGAACAATATTATATCAAGGATGCATATCTTATGAGATCTAACAAACTATGCATTCCCGAGTCTTCTCTTCGTTTGCTCCTTTTGCAAGAGGCTCATGGAGGCGGACTCATGGGACACTTTGGACGCGACAAGACTTTCACCATGCTCTCCAAGAACTACTATTGGCCCAAGATGTTCCGTGACGTCTCACGCTTCACCAACCGGTGCTCTACATGTCGCAAAGCTAAGTCTAAAGCTCAATCCCATGGTCTTTACATGCCCCTTCCTATTCCTTATCAACCTTGGGAAGACATTAGCATGGATTTTATACTTGGTTTGCCTAGAACTCAAAATGGAAAGGATTCCATTTTTGTTGTTGTGGACCGATTTTCTAAGATGGCACATTTCATTCCTTGCAACAAGATAGATGATGCTTCACACGTTGCAAATCTCTTTTGTAGGGAAACCTTGCGTCTCCATGGAGTACCAAAGACAATCGTCTCCGATCGCGACGTCAAGTTCTTGAGTTACTTTTGGAAGACCCTATGCGCCAAGCTCGAAATCAAGCTATTGTTCTCTTCGGCATACCATCCTCTAACCGACGTCCAAACGGAGGTGACGAACCGTACACTCTCCACTCTACTTCGTGTGTTCATCAAGAAGAACATCAAGGAGTGGGAGGAGTGTCTACCCATCGCCGAGTATGCCTACAACCGTGCAAGACATTCGACGATCGGCAAGTCCCCCTTAGAGGTCGTCTAAGGCTTCAACCCGTTGTCCCCATTGGACATTCTACCTCTTCCTCTACAAGAGCGAACCAACATCGATGCAAGTGCTCGTGCAAGCTACATCAAGAAGATGCATGAAGATACAAGGCACACCATCGAGCGACAAGTACAATGACTAGCAACCAAGCTCAACGTCAACAAGCAACCCATGGTCTTCAACATAGGTGATCTAGTGTGGCTACACCTTCGCAAAGACCGCTTCCCCAACGAACGCAAGTCCAAGCTTCTCCCTCGAGCCAATGGACCATTCAAGGTGCTAGCACGCTACGACGACAACGCCTACAAGATCGACCTACCATGAGGGAAGTACAATGTTAGCAACATCTTCAACGTCAAGGACCTCGCGCCATACCATGGAGATGAAGCTTTTGATTCGAGGTCGGATCTCTCCCAAGGGGGGGATGATGCGGAGCATCCCTCGCTCATCCCCATGGACGCATCTACATCTCCCTCAACACCACTTGGACCCATGACACGAGATCGAGCTAAGGCTATTGAAGATAAGGTGAACTCGCTCCTCTCTGAACTTCCTCTTCCTACTCACGAGACATGGCTACTACCTCAGACGGAAACTCTGTGTGTGATCAGGTACAACGCTGAAGAAGAAGCGACAGGCATAAACTCTCTGGAAAGCCCGGAACTTCCGGCCAGAGCCTAGAACTTCCGGCCCCCGGAACGTCCGGCCCACTCGGAGCTTTCGGCCTCCTTCAACATCGACCAGCCCGGGCGTGCCAACTCTCTGGTTAGCCCGGAACCTGCGCGGAACCTGGCCCGGACCTTCCGGCCACCGGAACTTTCGGCCTGCCCGGACCCTCCGGCCCCCGGACGCCATCCCAGCTTCACCCGCGCCAACTTTCGGCTTAGGCCGGACCCTGCCCGGAACCTCCGGCGCCCGGAACTTCCGGCCCTACCTGCGCGCAGCCACTTGGGCCGATGCCCGTGTACCCTTCCGCCCCATAAACTATATAAACTCCACTCCTACCTACGTTTTAGGGTTAGCATTGGTTTAGCTCATATTTGTGTGAGAGCATTGCTCATCCACTTGGTTCCTTCTCCCCGGAGCTCACGACCTCTTCGGAGAAGATCCCCCAAGCGGATTCAAGACCCCTTTCTAGGGAAGACCCCCAAGACCTCCTCATGGAGAAGATCGGTTCCTTTGTATCCTTACCTTAGTTGATTGTGGATCATGTGTTACTCTTTGTTTTCGGTGATCTAGCACTCATGTGATTGATTCTATGTCGGTTTAGTGATTTCTCTCGTTCTCCCCGTGTTTTCCCCCGAGTTCTTCCGCGTGTTCTTCGTGATTCCCCGTAGGATCCACTCCAAACGTGAAAGATCGTCCACATAGGGTTTCGCCCTACATCAACACGCAAGGGAACCGTTGACAGGCAAGTGATGTGGTAAAGGTCGTAATTCCAGAGGAATCATTACCGCAAAGCATAGAGGGGTAGGTCATAAGCGCCTATTTCCTCATCTGAGTTAGCCTATTTCTTCTTATTATTTTCTAATCATCGCGTTGCTTTTAGTTATTTTGCCATGTGAAACTAATGATCCCGGGTGCTCTGTTTTACCGAATGCGTTCTTGCGCATGCATACACACTTCTCTCATGACACTCCCGCGAGCAGCCTGAGAGCAAAATCTAGCAACGTGACAATGAGGCCCTTCTTCCCTCTCGCAAGGCGCGTGGGCGGCACGGGATGGCCCTGACAAGCAAAGGTGCGCGTCTCGGGTGTCGTCGGGTCCCAGCGGCTCAGGCTTTGTCAGGTTCCGATGGACGGCCGGGTGTAGGGCTGGACTAACGAGCTACTCGGCTCATTAAGACTCGACTCGTTAAGGCTCGTGATCATTAAAGCTCAGATTGTTAAGCTCATTAAGAATAACGAGCTAAACATAAAGATTGGCTCGATTCATTATATGTTCGCGAGCGCTCGCGAGCAGCTCGTTAGAAAAATGCATCAGTAAACAAGATACATCAGATGCATATATTTACAAACATACATAGGTCCAGCTAGTAGGATTCAATAAATCGAGAATATGAGAAGACGAGAAAGATGTGAATGTGGCAAATAGCCCGTCCATAAACTTAGGAGTGATCGAAGTCATCAAAAAAATCTCTATAATGAACGAAATCACGCTACTACCAAGCTTAACGAGTAGCTCACGAAACTCGCAATCTTAATTGTTTAACTCATTAGTATTAACAAGCAAAAATTGCTGCTTGACTCGGTTCATTAAAAAAATGAGCCGAGCTCAAACGAGTCAAGCAGCCTAGCGCTCATTAGACTCACCGAGTCTCGAGCTTTTTGAGCTGCCCTAGCCGGGTGGCCAGGGAGCGGATCTGGCACATCGAGGGAGCCTCATTGAGGATTCGAACCCGCTACCTACCGCACCAAGCCTTCACGCGCTAACCACAACACCGGAGGGAGACTCGTGATAGAAAACAGGCGTCAGTTTATTTATACCAGCTCAGCAGGGCCGGCGGTTAGGCCCAGCGAGGCCAACACTTTATTTTATTCATTTCGGGTTTTACTCGCTCGCATGCCGGGCTCGTTCGTTGCCCAGGTTTCTTGCTTATGCTTACTTTTGTTTCTGTTTTTGGCTTATTTTTAGGTTTTACTTATTTTCTTTTGTTTTCTTTCACTGGATTTTTAACATACGGTATTTTTCTTTACAAACAGTATTTTTGAAATATAATAAAATTTTGGTAATGTACATTGAACATATTTTAAATACAAATTGAACATTTTTGTAATATATGTTGAACAATTTTCTTAAGATATGATGAACATTTTACATAATGCGTGGTGAACTTTTTTCTAGTTTATATGTTGAACATTTACATACGATGAATTTTTTTGACAATGTGTATTTCAAAAACATGTTCAGCATGTATGAAACTTATTGTGTAAAATGATTCTTGCATTGAAAAATGTTCAGCGTTTCTCACAATAATTTTTCATACACGTTGTTAATTTTTTAAGTAACTGTGCGTTTAAAAAATCAATCAATATACAAGTAACTAAAAAAACTGTGTGTTGGGCATATAATTTTTTTAATAGTTGTGCATTTGAAAAATATAATGAGGATAAATAATAATTGTTTGGTGCGTGTGGTCCTGAGTGAAAGACACATAAAACTTGGGTCATGCATGTGTTCTAGTCTGGTGCTTGACACTTATACGAATACTAAAATGGTTATCTAAAAAAACTAATATGTAATCACAAAAAAAAGTGTATTAATATCGGGATAAAAAATGAGTAACTCAGTGTGCTGGCATGGCTGGGCCCAACAGGCGGCCCAGGGTTCCTCGTCTATTATAAAAGATAAATCGCCTGAACATCCCGTGAGTGTCCCCTGGCTTGTTTTATTTATTTGTCCGACTCGACGAAAACTTTCAAATAAGTCCGACTCAGTGTTGAAAACTTGCGAACGTGGTCAGACCAATTTGCAACAATTAGGCACAGAGATGGTACTGCCATGTTACATGTTATACCATCTTTTTGTTCATGGTTAATCCATATATTAGTTCTCGTTAACATGGTTTGAATTTTCTTTTGTTTTATTTATTTGTCCGACTCAACGGAAACTTTCAAATAAGTCTGACTCGGGGTTGAAAACTTGCGAACAAAAAAACCCGTCTCTAGCAGTAGCCTTTTCCTCGCAAAGTAAAGGGGCCTTTATGTGATTACGTGTAAAGCAGTGGGTTTTTCTAAAAAAAAATATGCCATGTCAGCACCTGGCAGGTGGGTCCGAGTGTCAGATGCACCGTCAATACGTTGTTATACCGTGGTCAGGCCAATTTGCAACAATTAGGCACAGAGATGGTACTGACATGCAGAAAAATGACTATTGGTACCAATTCGTTACGACGTGCCAAAGTGTGGTAGTTCCTTGCAATTAACTCAAGGAGGGGCCTACC
>NC_057810.1:56607382-56641891 GCF_018294505.1 Triticum aestivum | reverse complement strand
TGTTATACCATCTTTTTGTTCATGGTTGATCCATATATTAGTTCTCGTTAACATGGTTTGAATTTTCTTTCGTTTTATTTATTTTTCCGACTCGACAGAAACTTTCAAATAAGTCCAACTCGGTGTTGAAAACTTGCGAATGAAAAAAAAAACCGTCTCTGGCAGTAGCCTTTTCCTCGCAAAGTAAAGGGGCCTTTATGTGATTACGTGTAAAGCAGGGGGTTCTGGAAAAAAACATGCCATGTCAGCACCTGGCAGGTGGGTTCGAGTGTTAGATGCACCGTCAATACGTTGTTATATCGTGGTCAGACCAATTTGCAACAATTAGGCATAGAGATGGTACTGACATGCAAAAAATGTGACTATTGGTACCAATTCGTTACGACGTGCCGAAGTGTGGTAGTTCCTTGCAATTAACTCAAGGAGGGGCCTACCACCCACCATCCTAAGTTAGAAGCAGAGGACCAATGCCCACCCCCCTACCACATACCGTTTGGATAATTGTTTGAGTACACAGATCAGAAATATCATCAGTGACTTGTTATACCATCTTTTTGTTCATGGTTGATCCATATATTAGTTCTCGTTAACATGGTTTGATTAAAAAAGTTGTTACTTTTAGAAAGGAAAACGAGTCGACTGGTGATACACATGATGGAGGTTCAAGGGCTAGAGGTGTCGCTTCCGATGGGCCAACAACCGGGGGTTAGGATGGATGATGTGCCAGGAAAACATGGGACGCTGGGCTCTTCTTCTAGTCTGCATAGTTTGTCTGTGGTGCCATCACACTCGTCGATATGGCTAGCACTAACATCATGCCCCTTCCTCCACTGTGTTAGAAGTTTTCATTTATTTTCTAATTATTGTGTTGCTTTTAGTCGATGTGGAGCACCAACAAGCAGGTCTTCGACGACGAGCTGCAGACCCCAAGCACTGGTGAGAAGATCGTCGACGAGGAGATGCAGTGTTCGGTTCTTTAGTTAATGGAAGGCCAAGATTGACGCGCATGAGAAGATCCAACAGCTCACGATGCTCGCCATTGAATGAACCACTATTTACTTTTACTACACCATTTCACTTGTCGTCATGTTCCCTTTCCCAGGTTCCTGCAATCAGGATGCAATTCGTGTGTCACGGGATCATAGGCGAAAACCCTACCAAAGGACGTGCCAAGGATCACCTTCTTTCTGTGCTCAGTAGCTACATACACAATGTTTTTGTTCTTAAAAAGAAACATTTTTCTCATTGGTTCTCGATAGTAAAAAAAATTCCATCAAAGAATGGAAAGGAACATACCAAGTCCAACATTACAGATATGGACTCATACTTCTTTCGAGCACATGTTCTCCGTGATTCTCTTAGCGGTCTTTAACCCACTGGAACATAAGTTCATATCAATTGGTGCAGCTTCCAACGAGTCCATGTCCTCGATTGCCTCTTCATATTCATCAGAACTTAATTAAAGCATTACTTTGCTTCTGCCCATGTCATATCCCTAAGCCGCGGTGTAGGATTCTTCTTCAGCAGCTCTGTACCTATAAGGCTGTCAATAGTGGAGGTATCATAGCTAGTATCATGCATAGAACTAGATAATTCTAATATAAGATGACATATAATTAAATAAAGAAAAAGATGGTTGAGTATCATATCATGATACCATATCATAATAAATACTTTCTTCATTCCTGAATATAAGTATTTTATAGATTTCAATATGAACTATATACGGATGAATATAGACGTATTTTAGAGTGTAGGTTCACTCATTTTGCTTATGTAGTCTATATTGAAATCTCTAAAAGGACCTATATTTAGGAACAGATGGAGTATTATACTATTATATGTATTGCATGGCAATAAATAAAATCATCTATGGTACTATACATTACGGGGCTAGTATCATACACTAGTACCATGTGCATGCATGGGAGACGGATGTTTGGTTTATGGGTGTATCTACACCCTACATGAAAAAAATTGTAATTTAGTAAAAAGTCAAAAAAATGTGATTTTTTTTTGAAATAAACTTGACCTTCCATTGTACTTATGAAAAAGTTACCACAAAAATTAAAAAAAGTCTTGACTTCTTTCAGAAAAGACAAATTTTCGGGCAAAATAGTGGGAATAGTGACCCTATAATAGCAAATATTTTTTTGTCTTTTTTCCTAAAGTCAACGTTAAGTTTTTCTTATGAAAAATAGGTAAATGCCCGTGCGTTGCCACGGGACAGTAATTTTCCACGCAACAAGATTATGAAAAAACATGGTGTTCTAAGACACTAAAATCTACCTGATCTTCTAAAGATGTTCTTTTTAGCCACATTTTAATCGATTGTGGAGAGACATATACGAATTTTCAATTAGAAAAAAAATATCTATATGATCTTGCTTCCTCTCTTATTTTGAATGAAAGCATATAAATATGGAGAAACGTCAAATAGGGAATGAATAAACCTTCTACATATGAAAATAGTAGTCCCACATAAAATATAAACGGTGGCCCAGTTAGCTCCTAGTAGAAAGTAGAATTGGCAAAAAATAAGTGAGATACACTAATAAGATAACATTGTAGTTGCCTCAGTGAGCAATTGACAAAACAAAACACCACCGAGACAGAGTAGCAGGAAAACAATGACAACTACAGAACAAGTCATCGGTGCTAAATACCATTCAAAACTCTTAGTAGTTTGGAAGATCATGCTCTCTATCCAATATCACATTCTTTTGAATGTACTCCTAATCAACCGTCTCTTAAAACTGCAGATATGTACACGTATTATAAAAGGCATAAAGTTACAACCCAAACGAAGTCCCTTGGAATGTAGACACATGTGCTCACGTACAGACAATGCTATTTGGGAATGGTGCCTGCTCCGGCTTTGCAATGGAGAAGGACGTGTCCAACCATCCCCTTTTTTGGCAAGCTCAACGTAGTGCGGAGTTGCTCTCCTATGGGTACGTGAAGTCGTCAACCAAGTCGGCAACCCTCTCCAAGCCTTAGTCATCTGCTTCGACGTCATGATGTCGCGAGCGCAGCACCTGCAGAGCAGCCCCGGAGCCACTCTTCCCTGCACCTCTTCTCGATGATCCCCACCAATGCCTTCTTGATTATGTCATGGTGGAAGAATGGCACCCCAAGCTCTTTGATGCACGGGCACGCCTGCTGGACGACATTGTTACAGTTGTACTCTTGCAGCAACACCGCAACTCTCCCTCGACGTGTGGCTGCCGGCCGCTGCATTCAGCCCGCCCACCACCGTGCCTCCCCTGGGACAAGGCAGCTCTCGCACGTGTCACCTGCGAACCCATTGAACATGATCCAAACCGCACCAGCTGGCCACTCCAGAATGGCGACACTGTTCCACGACGCCGTTGCCGCTTGTCTGCATCACGACCCTGTCATTCGTTGAATTGGGACCCCGACTTCCACCGCTCCATGACTTCAGCTCCCCTACGGGCCTTCCCGGCGTAACTGCAACATCCTACCCATCTC
This sequence comes from Triticum aestivum, assembly GCF_018294505.1. Taxonomy (NCBI): domain Eukaryota; kingdom Viridiplantae; phylum Streptophyta; class Magnoliopsida; order Poales; family Poaceae; genus Triticum; species Triticum aestivum. The sequence continues at coordinate 56,638,399 of NC_057810.1, read as the reverse complement.
TGATGTGATGACGCTGGGACCTGCAGGTATACATTTTCTCAGCCAACACCTCTATGTTGGATCCAGATCGAGTGGAGGATGTAGGGTTGGGTGATTCGGGAGAGATGTGCGGAACTCAAAAATTGCGTATAGGTCCGGTCATGAAGCCTGAACTGAACTAAAGTAGCAGATTGCTTCAAAGTAATTCAAGGGCACTGAACTGAAATAGAGATTCATATTTTCAGATAATGAGATTTCACGACATGAATTACATAGAACTGGCAACTAAACCGCACCTGGCCGCTGCTGCTGCCGCCGCCGGAGGAGGTCGAGGAATCAGCCATCTGTGGAGGTGAAACTGCTATGTCTTGGATCCACCGCCCGCTGTCCAGGTCGACCCATGCATAAGAGACAACAACGGGCGCACTTCGATGCGACGATGCCGACAAGCTGCTTCATGGCTACGTCTAGGATCCACCTCCCTCCATCGAGATTGACCTATTCACATGAAATAGCACCCGACGTACTTGTGAGATCGTCAAGGAGGAGCGCGGAAGGGCGGCGATGAAAAGGCGTCGTGTCTAAAACTAAAACTGGTGCGCGTCCTACGCGTCGCTCGTCGGCATCGAAGGGCTGGTAGCGGCAGCAACGGGGAAGAGGCGGCTAGGGTTTGGTCAGGACGAGGGATAGACCACTCGCGTGGAGCAATACGTGCGTGTGTTTGGGGGTCTTGCGATTTTGCAGATTCCTTCGTTAGAGATTGGAGAGGTAACTGCGCCGGATCACACAGGTGGGGCCACTCATAATGAAGAAAAACCAACCGCACGGGCCGGCTGCATGAGCGAGGCTCGACGAAACGGGACGACGTAAGATGGGAAACGGAACACTCCCTTTCTTTTAGACAGTAGAGATTATATAGTGGTGCAAAAGAAAGTCAAGTTTGTTGTAAAAAAACTTCTAAACTATTTTGAATTTTTTGTAATTATTAATTATTATTTTCCCATATAGAGTATAGATACAACAAGGAGCCAAGAGGTATTTCCCCGTGTGCATGATACTAACATATGATACTACCCACCACAGGGAACCAAAGTATTTATCTTGTGTTCCTACAAATATTGCAAAAATCTCATAATGTTGTTGGCAAAACATCAGTGGTGATGCTTTAATTTTTATTGTTTATGCCATGAACTTTCTGGCTAGACTCATCACATGGATTATGTACATTGCGCTCTTGAATATGGATATGGATGTAAGATCCGGATATTCAATTCTGAGCCCGTGCTCAGCTGATCCCGAAATCTCACATGTTCGTTCGCATAAGGATCTGCGCCCTCGAACATATTACAATCGGTATTCGATCCGTATCGTTTCTGATATGGGCGGATGGGCTGGCGCATTTATTTCGACGGAAGAAGTTAATGTAGTCGCGGATCAGCTGAAACGTGCACGGCCCGGTCTGTTTCCTGAACCAGGCTGAGCCGTCCCGGAGCAACGGCCAATATGGACGTCTGCACGGCCCGTCCCTTATCATCTATCCCTTGACTCGATTCCCAGCTACTCCTCAAAAAAAAAACTCGATTCCCAGCTGCATCGAACTCTTCTTCAAGCGAGCTACACTCCACTTCGTCGTGCACCTCCTGCTTACAGCTGCTGGCTGCACAGGCTCCATCTGGACAACTTCACCCTGAAAGTCATGGCGTCCTCACATACTGTGCGTGCTCGCCAAAAGAACGAAGCATGAAGTGCTAGGACCACCAGTGTTCACCTCGAATACAACCTCCCTCGCTTGCTCCGGCAGGCCGGTCGTGCTCCACGCAGCCGCCAGCGAGCTCGCCGTAAAAGAGCCAGTGAACTGCAAAGCTCACGATCGAGGTAAAGAGAAAACCCTCCAACAACAGCATTGTGTGGTTATCTCAAAATGTAGGAAAGACATAAGTCATCATCACACCATCGTTACATAGACAATATCAGAGCAATTAGCTGTCTTCCAACCATGTGCACACCTACAGAACATGCCAACCAAAGCACAAGCAAGATCATAGTGAACAAAGTTTACTCAGTACTATAGTTTGGCCTCAAGTCCCGAACTGGAGGAACAAGCGTGGAGCAATGCTCACTGAAACACACTAGAAAAATCCTCAGACTACAACACACATATTGAAAAAAAACTAGTTATCACATTTGATTATGATTAGTGATCATCACCAAGCAGCCAAGTGCACGTGTCCAGGTGGTGCCCTTCCATTCCATAGTTCATGCATTTCCCCGGCCTCCGCCGTTTCTTCAGAGCATCCGCCTTGGTCACGGCAAGTGCCCAAGCCATCACTCTTCTCTGCAAATGGTGCACCGCTCACCAGCAATGCCTTAAGTCCAGCCAACATATGCTCAAAACGCTTCCGCACTGGCATCCCCCATCCGAACAACATTCATGGCCTGAACGTACAAAGTCGAATGCCTGCTCGTAAAAGACTCATTAACCGCTTGGTCTTTCTGGTACTGCACAAGGTGACCAGGCAGAATGTGCCTTGCGTCTTTTCGTCCACTTCTTGTCTTCTTCCAGGTGCAGCACATCCATCACCTGCAGACCGACAACAAATTGTGCCAAAACAGTTACCAGTGGCCCCAGGGAAACTGAAGAACATCACAAAAACATTTTTCATAATGGAGAAATCTTTACCCGTGCACACAAAATTGTTAAACACAACTAATGGCTATTCTTGGCCTCTGGCTTGCCCTTCACACACAAAAATAATAATACTGTCAGGAATAACACAACTAATTCACTCCGTGCACACAGAATTGTTAAACAAATGTCCATACTCACCGAGCAACCGCAAGGGATCTCCTGCATCCGCAAGGGATCTCCTGCATTGATTTCGTATTCTTGACGTTCAGTCTGCATTGATCCCGAAGCCAATTCCCAAGAATACAGGTTGTACAAGTCATACGCCACGCTTTTCGTAGGATCCTCTGCGTACTTGCGGATTGACTGCTCAAATGGACTCATCCTAGATGGACATAGTGTTCTATCCAGTCACGCACCCCCGATGCGTAATCTGAATTTACAAGCAAGCACCACCTATGTAAGTCTCGACATCATAAAACAGTCAAAATATTTACAGCTGATATGAACACTCCCAGTCACCCCACCTTGTTTTTTTACTCAGATGTTCACAAATGATTTAAACAAGGAAGACAGCTTTATGGAGTATTAGCCACAAATAATAAGGAATCATGAGTCAGAGTATTATTCTGATCACATTTCAGTTCCTAAGTTACCAGTCCGGGGTTTTTTCTACTTCATCAGATTTCTGAATATATACGTATCACTCTACCCGACAATCGCATTTCCATAGGTAATTTTTTCGTCAAAGTCTAGATTCAGTTTGATGCAATCAATTTTTTTGTTCACTACCAAGAACTATGATTTCTAAGTATTTTCACTGATGGTCATTGCTCCATGCTGGAGTACTAGGAACTAGGAAAAACAGAGCAGCTATGAACAAATCAAAATGCAGAACAGAGGAACATAGTTTGCGGCTGCACCTTTTTGTCCATCCAGAGGGCTCATGATACACTCTGTCGGCAGATTATCGATCCCGTCGACGCCGCTCGTCGGCCTCTGGGTGCCCCTGGCTAGCGCCGCCCACTCTCTGTCCGCAGCCGGACCCAGCGATTGAGTCAGCAGGCTCACCGCCGGTGCCATCACCCCGCGGGATGACTGCAAGCGGAACTGGATCTAGGTATTCGATGTTTTCCGCGTACTCCACCCGTAGGGGAAATCTGCAAGACATAGCCATTTGCAGGCGGCGTAACAATGGTCAGCCGTCGTGCCATGTCCACTGCATTGCCAAGAAAAAAAGATAGATCTCCAGACTCCAGCCAGACGACAAGGTTTCCTTACCTGTCGACCGCGTCCAGCAAAAACTCCATGCCAGCGCCCTCCATCTTTGGTTACCTACAGCATCCTTTAGCCGGAGGGGAGATGCATTGTCCTCAGCGGCGGCCGGTTGGTCGAGTACGACTGAGCTTTGACACGCCCACCTGTCCCCTTTGGGAGCAACTAATTAACGAGCGCCTTGGGAGCCTCGCAACGATCAGCGCCACTTGGCGCGCTCTCAGCCATTTGCCACGTGTCGCGCTCTGGGCGCTCCCTCCGAATTTTATTTTTTTATTTTTCCGCACATGTTTTCGGCTTTTTATACGGGTTTTTTTGACGTTTTGATTTTCTACCGGTCTTCCCTAGCTTTTCGACCAATTTTTTTTTCGAAAAAATAATATTTTTGCACAAAAAAATGCATTTTTTTTCGCGAGTCATGGTTTTGTTGTCGCGAGAGGCGCGGTTGTGCTTTCGTGAGAGGCACGGCCGTGCCTCTTGAAAACAGAAAAAAACGTGTTTTCTGTTTTTTCTCTTTCGTGAGAGGCACGGTTTTGCTTCCGCGAGAGGCATGGCTGTGCTCTCGCGAGAGGCACAGGCGTGCCTCTTTTGGAAAGGGAAAAACGCGTTTTCTGTTTTTTTTTCACGAGAGGCATGGTTTTGCTTCCGCGAGAGGCACGATTGTGCTTTCGCGGGAGGCACCGGCATGCCTTTTTTGGAAAGGAAAAAAAACGTGTTTTTGTTTTCTTTTCTTTCGCGAGAGGCACGGTTTTGCTTCCGCGAGAGGCACGGTTGTGCTTTCGCGAGAGGCCTCTTTCGGAAAGGGAAAAAAACATGTTTTCTATTTTTTTTCGCGATAGGCACGGTTTTGCTTCCGCGAGAGGCACGGTTGTGATTTCGTCAGAGGTACGGGTATGCCTCTTTCGGAAAGGGAAAAAACCCGTGTTCCCGGTTCGGTTTTTCCATCGGTTTTTTTCGTCTGGTTTTTTCGTGAAAAAAAAGTTCGTCAAAACTTATCAACATGGGATCTACTTTTGAAGATCTCAACGCGAGGAATCCAACGGCGAAAGCGATTCGAGATTTGGACGCATGGTTTAAGAGATAAACAGCGCGCCACTTGTCGCAACCTGAGGAAGTTGGAGTGATCTACGCAAGGAGTACTCCTTAACTAGTGATTTCGCCTTTCCACGGCTCAGGTTACAAAAATAAACGATCTGGTCCATGGACCAGCCAGACCCGCGTGACGACGGATGTCCACACATGTGATTCAGGCACGCATATACGCACTGTTTGCTACATATACGCTAAGTATATCGGTTTTCCAACGTACCGGCACAGACCCGTCAGAACGGGTTGTGGGAATCCCTAGATGATAATAGACGGTAAAGATTTCAAGTGGAGCTGCGCCCGAGCACCAAAACGTTGTGTCCTGTAAGATCACACAACACACGTTGAGAAATTTCAAGTAACCAGATGAACTTGTAATAAGTTAGTAAGTACCGCATCTGATGTAGTACTGACCATATGTGTCGATGTAGTACCAGACAGCGACTGGGTCATGTTAAAACCCAGTACTAAAATGAGAATCCACTCCACTGATCCCCTTCGTTGTATCTGTCTCGGCATAATTGCTAGCTCTGGAATCTGTATACCATGATAGAAAAGTGTGAAGCACAGTGATAATAGAATTAGCTCATCCCTTCATATAGCTGTAGAGCAAAATAATTATGATCTCTGGTCAGTATCGTAAGCTGATGTTCTTTAATTCCAAAGGGAAGTGCACCTTCGGACTTACGTGAGAAGAGTTACTCCCTCCATTTCGATGAATAGGGCGTATTTTGTTTCGACAAGAATCTAACCAACATATACTCTTTTAATATTTGATTAGCAAATATGCCCGTGCGTTACAACGGAAGATAAGAAAATATTATGCCTAAATTCTTCTTAGTGCACGCGCACTCTTTTGTCGACCCGAGCGGCCGGGCTCTTGACCGCACGATCCCGTCCCGGACCATCGTGAGCGTGATCTATTTTGTGGGGCGCTCTCAATCGTGATGCGGATGGTTGGCGTTTGTCGTTATCCAGCATTATCCACAGGCCTTCCTCCCCGTCACCTCACGTCTGCCGCCGCCGGCACACCTCGCGCCGGCCTCTCCGCCCCAACTTGTGCCGGTGGCCGTCGACCCACCTCTCGAGCGCGGCGTCGCCACTTTCGGTGGCCACCGCGACGTACCCGTCCAGTTGGACTCCTTCCTCCACGACGGGATCGGGTCCCTGGCGACTGAATCAGATGCTGCATGGTTGGCTCAACGGTGACATGCCGGTGCAGGCTACAGGAGCTGCGGGTGTCGCAGAGCAGCGACATAAGAAGGACTAGGCGTGTCGGGTCAAGGTGCTCGCCGCGGCAACCGACCCGGCTCTCGGCCTGCAACCTGCATCCTTGCGGAACTACGGCGCCAGGAGTAACTACCATCCTCCGCGGTCTCCGCGGTGTGATCGCAAAAGGAGCAACAACAACAGCCAACGGCCAATGAACGACGACGACGATGCCCTCCATCTCAACAGCGCACAAGCAAAGCAGTGTTGCTGATTCGTAACCATAAACGATGAGAACCTTATCTCTTTGGTTCTTTTGCATTTTTATCCTCAGCTTGTACAAAATGTACATATCCCTTTGTCTATTTTCTGTAAATTATCATCTTATAATTTTTTGAGATCATAACTCACAACCATACTTTTAAAATTGTACACATGCGGCGGCATTCATATTGAATCTAGCGAGACGAGTACAAGTTGGAGTGCTGTTGTTGCTTTGGTCGCGGTGCCACTGAATTTTCATCCAAAGTTGCACACTCTCCACTCTCCAGCATAGTAATGGATGTAATGAGGGGTGTCTTATATTCAGCTACTTTGTGCTTAATTGGCTTGTAATATAATCTAGTTGTACATACATTGATGTTTAGTTGGCTTGTAATGTAATCTAGTTGCACATATATTGATGTTTAGTTGGCTTGTAATGTAGTCTAGTTACACAGACATTGATGTTTAGTTGGCAGGAAGATTAGTTGCATACACACATGCTCAGTTGGTTTATAATTTAATCTAGTTGCACACACATTGATGTTTAGTTGGCTTATAATGTAGTCTAGTTACACACACATTGATGTTTAGTTGGCTTGTAATGTAGTCTAGTTGCACAGACATTGATGTTTAGTTGGCAGGAAGATTAGTTGCACACACACATGCTCAGTTGGTTTATAATTTAATCTAGTTGCACACACATTGATGTTTAGTTGGCTTATAATGTAGTCTAGTTACACACACATTGATGTTTAGTTGGTAGAAGGACTAGTTGCACAAATATTGATGTTTAGTTGGCTTGTAATTTAGTCTAGTTGCACACACATTGATGTTTTGTTGGCTTGTAATGTAGTCTAGTTGCACACACATTGATATTAGTTGACAGGAAGACTAGTTGCACACACATATGCTTAGTCGATTTGTAATTTAGTCTAGTTGTACACACATTGATGTTTAGTTGACAGGACACTAGTTGCACACACATATGCGCAATTGACCCGACAATGTAGTCTAGTTGCACACGCATTGATATTTAGTTGGCAAAAGGACTATTGCCACACGCATATACTCAGTTGGCGCTGCATGTAGTCTAGTTACACACATATCGATGTTTAGTTGGCAGAAAGATTGGTTCGTCGAAACATATCCATGCGGGATCTAGTTTCGAAGAGCACGTTGCAAGGGTTCCAACGGTGAAAACGGATCTTAGTTTTCGACACGCGGTTTAAAAAATTATGACTTTTATAAAAATTGAAAACTCAAATTAAATGCATTCACACATTTTCACATGGATGTTTTTTGTCTGTTTACCTGATATTTTTTCTCTGTTCAAAAAAAACCCTGATATTTTTTCTAATATATGAATTTGTTTTTAGTATATAAATTAAAGGGGAGAGATTATTACTATTTATAGATTATTAGGAACCAAAACTTCCCGTTTTTGGCCGGCCGCTCGCGAAGGATAGCGAGCAGCCGGCCGCTCACTAGACCGCTCCAATATTATGTGCTAACCAAATAAGCATGACTCAATACCCTGATATATCAGCGTACTCTATTTTTACACAGTGGCTCATCATGTTGCCACTTACTTTTTTTCTCACTCTCGCCGATGATGGTCACAATGTCAACGTGATCATAATGCATTCGATGTGTTAAATCCCAAAGGCTATGAGCTTGCTAGTGCATGCCACACTTGTCATTATGTTGCGCAAGAAACATTTAAAATTTTAAAGACAAATCTCATCGACCACGAACTACTCCCAATACCAGGACATATAAAAACTTTCGAAAAACTAATCAAATCCTAGATATAAAATACTTTTGAATAGGTGAACAATTTTTTGAATCGACAATTTTTTTTTTGAAATTTTGAATTTTCTCAAAAAATCACGAACATTAGTTTTGTTTACAAATATTTTTGAAATGTATGAACAGTTTTCGTATTCATTAACATTTTTTGACTCAACAAACATTTTTTGAATCCATGAACTTTTTAAAAAATGGGGAAGAAAGTTTTCAAAAAAATATTTATTTTTATTTATGTGAACATTTTCTAAAATTTCATGGAAATGGTTTCCAGATTCCCGAATATGTTTTGAATACACGATCATTTTTTTTTCAAAATCATGAACATGATTTTATTTCCCAACCATTTTTTTTCTATAAATTATGATTTTTTTAAATTTGCGAACAGTTTTGTAAAACCACAAAAAAAATTTGAATCTGCAAAAAAATTATGATTTTCGAAACATATATATATATATATATTATGATTTCTCAAACATATTTTTTAAACTCGCAACTTTTAAAATTTAAAATTCCCGAATTAATTTAAATGAGAAAGGAAACAGAATGACAAAAGAAAAGACAAAATAATAAAATGAAAACAAACAGGGGAGTGAAGCACCGGATAGAGATAAAAAAAGTGTGGAGGATGGGTATCGAACCCTGAGCAATCAGGCGGTGACTTTTAATATAAAAATGGAATCGTTTTCTTCACTTATGGATGGCATAGTGGATAATTTATAGCAATTTAGGGTTTTTTTAGGGACCAACAGATACCCAATTTGCTTTATTATTAAGGTAAAGATTTATGTGAGACAAAATCACTATCACAACAAATACTTTTAAATACGAATCTAGTGACACAAAGTTCGTGTCATATAACCTTGTATTAGAAGGGTTGGGCATGCTTTGCTGCGCCATTTGTGTTATTAGGTTTCCATCAATTTTCTACACCCTACGTTTCAAATATAAGGTGTATCATTATTTTGAAAAGTCAAGCCTCTTCCAATTTGACTAAATTGATGTAACACCAACTTCCCGGACCTGTTAGCTGAAATCCAAGCCTCCGCCCCCGACACCGCCACCTTAGGTGGCTGTGTGTTGGGGTCCTCGCCTGGACGCTTTGGACCATCCGCAACAAGCTTGTCATTCAAAAAGTGCCTCTTCGATGTGCGACTAACTGTGTGGTTACCTACAGATTTGGCGGGCGCTTAGCTGCACCCAGGACGGAGACGCCATCGACACCCTCCTCACGGACCTTCGCATGATGGCCTTCCGCGTGGCGTCTCCGCTACCGCCCCCTCCGCCGGAGCCCGATTAGGCCGGTTGTTTCGGGCGGCTGTGCTTGTATGTGTGCTCTTTTGCTTTCAGGGCTTGTTGAGTTATGGCCTCAGCATTAACCTCATTTGATACTATGTATGTGTGTGGACCTTGCATGTGTGTGTGTGTGTGTGTTGTGAACCTTGTTGGATGCACGGTTTGCTTTATATATAAAGCGGGGCGAAAGCCTTTTTCGGTAATTTGACTAAATTTGTGAAGAAATGCATTAATATCCATAATAACAAGTGGATATTATTAGATTCATCGAGAAATGAATTTTCATATTTTATTTATTTTGTATTGTGGATGTCAATATTTTTGGCTTTGAACCTGGTCAAAGTTAAAGAAAAATGACTTTTTAGAAAACTAACACAACTTATATTTTGAAACCGAGGGAGATTTGCTTTCGTGAAGCGGGAAGATGATGGAGTGTGTTTTCTTTTTATTTATAATGTGATGTTTTGGCGGGCGTTTCGTGGCGTAATTTTTTGTTATCTTCTAAGCAACTCATACTTATGTGGGATTTTTTTTACATCTGCATGCATTATATTGGTACTACAATCACATATTGACGTTTAGTTTTTCTAGGTGGTGAGAGGGTGCGCCAGACTGATATATACATTTTTATAGGTCAGTTGTGAAAAATCTGTGACCCGGTCAAAATTGTGAACTAAATTCAAAATTGAATATCCCAATCGAATGTGAGAGCACCAAAATTAGGGAGCATAGTGAATTTTAAAAATTGAATGAAAGAGCTCCTTGAGAAAAATAAGTGTTGACCCGGTCAAAATTGGGTGCCCAGTTCCAAATTGAAGACCTTAATTGAACGCGAGGCTATTAAATTAGGGATCATAAGAAATTAGATTACTTATGGAGTAATTATTGGTCAAATGCATGTCTTAACGAAACAAAATATACCTTACATTTATGAATGAAGGGAGTATAGACTAAGCAAACATGGAACATTTACTAACCATCATTCGAGTTTAATTGCAGTTGAGGAAATTGTGTAGTATTATTCCTTGAGAAAGAAGCAATTATGCATTTGCAGTACCTCTAAGCCATGCAAAGGTGTGATGATTATATTAATAGAAATACACAGTTTGGATAGATAGAAGTGCACTAAAACCCTAAAAATCAACATGGCTCGATGGCCAATGCAAAGTTCAGGTAGGAGCAGCGAGACAACAGCGTCCCTGGAAGAAGCACACGGTGATCTATGCGTGAGGAAATCACATAAATTAAAAGGAACAGAGGGGAGATGGGGGGAGGAAGAGGGGCGGGACCTTGACATGTTCCATGCCGGCGGTGCTAGGGACGAAGCTTGATGGAGAAGATGCACACGGAGGAAGGAGCTCCTCTATTGCCGCTGCTTGCTGCAATGCTTAGGAGAAGGAGTTGCGTGGTTGAGGTTCATGGCGGCGTCCCACAGAGGAAGGCCCCTCAGTCCTCCACCCATGGTCCGTAGTTCTGGAGATGGACCTTCATCATGGCTCGATGACAACACGCACTAGTAGAAAAAGGGTCAAATGTGAGACACATTAGTCCCGGTTTGTAACAGAACCGGCACTAATGTGTCCATTAGTGTCGGTTCCAACGGCTAGGCGGGAGGAGCTCTCTAGTACCGGTTCGTGGCAAACCTTTAGCACCGGTTCGTGCCACGAACCGGTACTAAAGAAAGTGGTGGCAGGATGTTGTCAGAGTGGGGCCCTTCCAGCACCTTTAGTACCGGTTCGTGGCACGAACCGGTACTAAAGGTCGTCCTATATAAACCCTTCGTCCACCCGCACTCTATTCTTCCCCCTTTCCCCTCTCCCTCTCCTTTGTTCTTCCCTTCTTCCTCTCGAGTTCATCACAAAATTTGCCCCAAATTTGTCAAGATTTGCAGGCCCCCATCCATTCAAATGATCACCAAGGTTAGCAACTTTGTCCTTTCATCTCTCATTGCTAGATTAGCTCTTGCATTGGTTTATATAGTGATTAATTGTGGGTTTAGTAATTTGGGAGGAATTATATGTGGTAGTACTTAATTTATATGCAATTTGAGGTCAAAATAACACTTAGTTTGCATATGTAGGTGTGGTTTACTTAGTGCCTTCTAAATCTCCGTCGTAACCACCGTCGATCGCCTGCACCGTCCCGTCGCCGGCACCACCTTGTGGTGAGCCTCTTGTTCATGAAATTTTATACAAAAAATTGATGTTTGTGTGATTTGGATATATAGTTACCCGTATAATAATTATCTTACCCGTATGTTGTTTGTTATACATAGTGCCATGGTTTTGATATCCGTCCCCGTCGGCCCTCGTCCTTGTTATGATTCGGATATGGTATATTCTCTTTTAAAACTATTTGTTGCATTTCGTGTTTATGACGAATTATGCCCATCAAGTTGACATAGATATTTTTATCCAGGAGGTATGTGAACCGGAAATTCCAACCGACCCTATTGTCGAGAGGTTAAATTTAGTTGAAAGAGAAAACGAGTACTTGAAAGAAAAATTGAAAAGAATTGAGGGGGAGAAGATGGAATTGGAGTTGCATGTTGCCGATGTCATCGATGATCACAAGATCAAGATGGAGAAAATGCGCTTGAAGATTAGAAAGATTAGAAAATATGCCATCGATAGTGAGGCTTGGTATCATTATACTGTTGGATCAATTGTTACCTTAGTTGCGATCTTGATCGCATTTGTTGTTGCATTTAAATGCTTTAGCTAGAGAGTTATTTGTTTGTTGCATTTAAGTGTTGTATGAACTTTATGTACGAACTTGTATTAATTTGGTCTATTCGGTGTTGTGTAATGAAGATGAGCGGGTAACGGATGTACGATGACCGATGCTCTCCCCAATTCGTTGAGGGCGTGCATACTTTTCTGCTTGCGGCTGAGGCAAACAAGCGGGCGGATGGTTTTATGCCTTGTTCATGTGCTGGCTTTAAGAATGGTCGCAATTACTCTACGTCAAGAACCATTCACGTCCACCTGTTTGAGTCCGGTTTCATGCCCCACTATAATGTTTGGACCAAACACGGAGAAAGAGGGGTTATGATGGAAGACAATGAAGAAGAAGAGGACGACGACAGCTATCCTGGCCATGGGTTCCCTGAATACGATGATACAACAATGGGGGAAGAAGCTGAGCCGGTAATGCGGGAAGAAGCTGAGCCGGCAATGCGGGAAGAAGCTAAAGAAGAGGCATCAGATGAGCCCGTTGATGATCTAGGTCGGGCCATTGCCGATGTAAAGAGAAACTGCGCAAGTGATTTGGAGAAGAAGAAGTTGCAGCGCATGTTAGAGGATAACAAAAAATTATTGTACCCGAATTGCGTAGGTGATGGGCACCATACTGGAATTGCTGCAATGGAAGGCAGAGAATGGTGTATCTGACAAGGGATTTGGAAAGTTGCTGGTAATCATAAAGGATATGCTTCCATAGGACAACGAATTGCTCGAGAGTACGAACGAAGCAAAGAAGGCTGTCTGCCCTCTAGGGTTAGAGGTGCAGAAGATACATGCATGCCCTAATGATTGCATCCTCTACCGCGGTGAGTACGAGGATTTGAACGCTTGCCCGGTATGTGGTGCATTGCGCTATAAGATCAGCCGCGATGACCCTGGTGATGTCGAGGGCGAGCGCCCCAGGAAGAAGATTCCTGCCAAGGTGATGTGGTATTCTCCTATAATACCACGGTTGAAACGTTTGTTCCAAAACAAAGAGAATGCCAAGGCGATGCGATGGCACAGAGAAGTGTTGGGGAACGTAGCAGAAATTCAAAAATTTTCCTACGTAACACCAAGATCTATCTATGGAGAGACCAGCAACGAGTAGAAAGGAGAGTGCATCTACATACCCTTGTAGATCGCTAAGCGGAAGCGTTCAAGTGAACGGAGTTGATGGAGTCGTACTCGTCGTGATTCAGATCACCGATGATCCTAGTGCCGAACGGACGGCACCTCTGCGTTCAACACACGTACAGCCCAGTGACGTCTCCCACACCTTGATCCAGCAAGGAGAGAGGGAGAGGTTGAGGAAGACTCCATCCAACAGCAGCACAACGGCGTGGTGGTGGTGGAGGAGCGTGGCAATCCCGCAGGGCTTCGCCAAGCACCATGGAAGAAGAGGAGGAGGGAGAGGGGCAGGGCTGCACCAACGAGAGATCAAATCGCGTGTTATGGGCAGCCCCATGCCTCAATATATATAGGGGGGAAGGGGGCTGCGCCCCCTTTAGGGTTTTCCCACCCCCTAGAGGCGGCGGCCAGCCCTAGATGGGTTTTGGGGTGTGGCCAAGGAGGGGGGAGGAGTCCATCCTCCCCAAGGCACCTCGGAGGTGCCTTCCCCCTTGAGGACTCTTCCCTCTAGGGTTCCCTAGGCGCATGGGCCTCTTGGGGCTGGTGCCCTTGGCCCATGTAGGCCAAGGCGCACCCCCTACAGCCCATGTGGCCCCCCGGGGCAGGTGGCCCCACCCGGTGGGCCCCCGGGACCCTTTCGGTGGTCCCGGTACAATACCGATGACCCCGAAACTTGTCCCGATGGCCGAAACAGGACTTCCTATATATAAATCTTTACCTCCGGACCATTCCGGAACTCCTCGTGACGTCCGGGATCTCATCCGGGACTCCGAACAACATTCGGTAACCACATACAAGCTTCCTTTATAACCCTAGCGTCATCGAACCTTAAGTGTGTAGGCCCTACGGGTTCGGGAGACATGCAGACATGACCGAGACGTTCTCCGGTCAATAACCAACAACGGGATCTGGATACCCATGTTGGCTCCCACATGTTCCACGATGATCTCATCGGATGAACCACGATGTCAAGGACTCAATCGATCCCGTATACAATTCCCTTTGTCTATCGGTATGTTACTTGCCCGAGATTCGATCGTCGGTATCCAATACCTTGTTCAATCTCGTTACCGGCAAGTCACTTTACTCGTTCCGTAACACATCATCCCGTGATCAACTCCTTGGTCACATTGCGCATATGATGATGTCCTACCGAGTGGGCCCAGAGATACCTCTCCGTTCACACGGAGTGACAAATCCCAGTCTCGATCCGCATAAAACAATAGATACTTTCGGAGATACCTGTAGTGCACCTTTATAGTCACCCAGTTACGTTGTGACGTTTGATACACCCAAAGCACTCCTACGGTATCCAGGAGTTACACGATCTCATGGTCAAAGGAAGAGATACTTGACATTGGCAAAGCTCTAGCAAATGAACTACACGATCTTTTGTGCTAGTCTTAGGATTGGGTCTTGTCCATCACATCATTCTCCTAATGATGTGATCCCGTTATCAACGACATCCAATGTCCATAGCTAGGAAACCATGACTATCTGTTGATCACAACGAGCTAGTCAACTAGAGGCTCACTAGGGACATATTGTGGTCTATGTATTCACACGTGTATTACGATTTCCGGATAATACAGTTATAGCATGAATAAAAGACAATTATCATGAACAAGGAAATATAATAATAATACTTTTATTATTGCCTCTAGGGCATATTTCCAACAGTCTCCACTTGCACTAGAGTCAATAATCTAGTTCACATCGCCATGTGATTAACACTCACAGGTCACATCGCCATGTGACTAATACCCAAGAGTTTACTAGAGTCAGTAGTCTAGTTCACATCACTATGTGATTAACACTCAATGAGTTTTATGTTTGATCATGTTGCTTGTGAGAGAGGTTTTAGTCAACAGGTCTGAACCTTTCAGATCCGTGTGTGCTTTACAAATCTCTATGTCATCTCCTAGATGCAGCTACCATGCTCTATTTGGAGCTATTCCAAACAACTGTTCTACTTGGAGCTATTCTAAATTATTGCTCCATTATATGTATCCGGTCTCTCTACTCAGAGCTATCCGGATAGGTGTCAAGCTTGCATCGACGTAACCTTTACGACGAACTCTTTTACCACCTCCATAATCGAGAAAATTCCTTAGTCCACTAGTTACTAAGGATAAGTTTGACCGCTGTCCTGTGAGCCATTCTTGGATCACTCTTGTACCCCTTGACTGTCTCATGGCAAGGCACACTTCAGGTGCGGTACACAGCATAGCATACTGAAGAGCCTACGTCTTAAGCATAGGGGACGACCTTCGTCCTTTCTCTCTATTCTGCCGTGGTCGAGCTTTAAGTCTTAACTTCGTACCTTACAACTCAGGCAAGAACTCCTTCTTTGACTGGTCCATCTTGAATACCTTCAAGATCATGTCAAGGTATGTGCTCATTTGAAAGTATTATTAAGCATTTTGATCTATCCTTATAGATCTTGATGCTCAATGTTCAAGTAGCTTAATCCAGGTTTTCCATTGAAAAACACCTTTCAAATAACCCTATATGCTTTCTAGAAATTCTACATCATTTCTGATCATCAATATGTCAACAACATATACTCATCAGAAATTCTATAGTGCTCCCACTCACTTCTTTGGAAATACAAGTTTCTCATAAACTTTGTATAACTCCAAAATCTTTGATCATCTCATCAAAGCGTACATTCCAACTCCAAGATGCTTACTCCAGTCCTTAAAAGGATCGCTGAAGCTAGCATACCTTTTAGCATCCTTAGGATCGACAAAAACTTTCTGATTGTATTACATACAACCTTTCCTCACGAAAACTGGTAAGGAAACTCGTTTTGACATCCATCTGCCAGATTTCATAAATACAGCTAATGCTAACATGATTCCGACGGACTTTAAGCATCGCTACGAGTGAGAAAATCTCATCGTAGTCAACTCCTTGAACTTGTCGGAAAACACTTCGCCACAAGTCGAGCTTCATAGATGGTGACATTACCATCCACGTCCATCTTCTTCTTAAAAGATCCATTTATCTCAATTGATTGCCGATCATCGGGCAAGTCCATCAAAGTCCATGCTTTGTTCTGATATATGGATACTATCTCGGATTTCATGGCTTCTAACCATTTGTCGGAATTCGGGCCCACCATCGCTTCTCCATAGCTCGTAGGTTCATTGTTGTCTAGCAACATGACCTTCAAGACAGGATCACCTTACCACTCCGAAGTAGTACGTGTCCTTGTCGTCCTACGAGGTTTGGTAGTGACTTGATCCGAAGTTTCATGATCAATATCATAAGCTTCCACTTCAATTGGTGTAGGTGCCACAGGAACAACTTCCTGTGCCCTGCCACACACTAGTTGAAGAGACGGTTCAATAACCTCATCAAGTCTCCACCATCCTCCCACTCAACTCTTTCGAGAGAAACCTTTCCTCGAGAAAGGACCCGATTCAAGAAACAATCCATATTGCTTTCGGATCTGAATTAGGAGGTATACCCAACTGTTTTGGGTTTCCTATGAAGATGCATTTTATCCGCTTTGGGTTCGAGCTTATCAACCTGAAACTTTTTCATATAAGCGTCGCAGCCCCAAACTTTTAAGAAACGACAACTTAGGTTTCTCTAAACCATAATTCATACGGTGTCATCTCAACGGAATTACGTGGTGCCCTATTTAAAGTGAATGTGGTTGTCTCTAATGCCTAACCCATGAACAATAGTGGTAATTCGATAAGAGACATCATGGTACGCACCATATCCAATAGGGTGCAACTATGATGTTTGGACACACCATCATACTATGGTGTTCCAGGCGGTATTAATTATGAAACAATTTCCACAATGTCTTAATTGTGTGCCAAAACTCGTAACTCAGATATTCATCTCTATGATCGTATCATAGACATTTTATCCTCTTGTCACAATGATCTTCTACTTCACTCTGAAATTACTTGAACCATTCAATAATTCAGACTTGTGTTTCATCAAGTAAATATTCTCAACATCTACTCGAATCATCTATGAAGTAAGATCATAACGATATTCACTGCACGCCTCAGCACTCATTGGACTACACACATCAAAATGTGTTACTTCCAACAAGTTGCTATCTTGTTCCATCTTACTGAAACCGAGGCTTTTCAGTCATCTTGCCCATGTGGTATGATTTGCATATCTCAAGTGATTCAAAATCAAGTGAGTTCAAACGGTCCATTTGCATGGAGTTTCTTCATGCATATACACCAATAGACATGGTTCGCATGTCTCACACTTTTCAAAAACGAGTGAGTCCAAAGATCCATCAACATGGAGCTTCTTCATGCGTTTTATACCAATATGACTTACATGGCAGTGCCACAAGCAAGTGGTACTATCATTACTATCTTATATCTTTTGGCATGAAAATGTGTATCACTACGATCGAGATTCAATGAACCATTCCTTTAGGTGCAAGACCATTGAAGGTATTATTCAAAAATAGAGTAACCATTATTCTCCTTAAATGAATAACCGTATTGCGATAGACATAATCCAATCATGTCTATGCTCAACGCAAACACCAATCTCGGTGGTAGAGGGAGCGTGCGATGCTTCATCATATCAACCTTGGAAACACTTCCAACATATATCGTCAGCTCACCTTTAGCTAGTCTCCGTTTATTCCGTAGCTTTTATTTCGAGTTACTAACACTTAGCAACCGAACCGGTATCCAATACCCTGGTGCTACTAGGAGTACTAGTAAAGTACACATTAACATAATGTATATCCAATATACTTCTATCGACCTTGCCAGCCTTCTCATCTACCAAGTATCTAGGGTAATGCTGCTCCAGTGGTTGTTCCCCTTATTACAGAAGCACTTAGTCTCGGGTTTGGGTTCAACCTTGGGTTTCTTCATTGGTGCAGCAGCTGAATTGCCGTTTCATGAAGTATCCCTTCTTGCCCTTGCCCTTCTTGAAACTAGTGGTCTCACTGACCATCAACGATTGATGCTCCTTCTTGATTTCTACTTTCGCGGTGTCAAACATCGCGAATATCTCAAGGATCATCATATATGTCCCTGATATATTATAGTTCATCACGAAGCTCTAGCAGCTTGGTGGTAATGACTTCGGAGAAACCATCACTATTTCATCTGGAAGATCAACTCCCACTTGATTCAAGTGATTGTTGTACTCAGACAATCTGAGCACAAGCTCAACGATTGAGCTTTTCTCCTTAGTTTGCAGGCTAAGAAAATCGTCGGAGGTCTCAAACCTCTTGACGTGGGCACGAGCCTGAAATCCTAATTTCAGCCCTCGAAACATCTCATATGTTCCGCGACGTTTCGAAAACGTCTTTGGTGCCTCTACTTAAACTATTTAATTGAACTATCATGTAGTTATCAAAACGTGTATGTCCGATGTTCACAACATCGACAAATGACGTTGGGGTTCAGCACACTGAGCGGTGCATTAAGGACATAAGCTTTCTACTGATCGCATAATTGCTACTATCAACTTTCAACTATAATTTCTCTAGGAACATATCTAAAACAGTAGAACTATAGCGTGAACTACGACATAATTTGCAAAAGGTCTTTTGACTATGTTCAGGATAATTAAGTTCATCTTATGAACTCTCACTCAGATAGACATCCCTCTGGTCATCTAAGTGATTACATGATCCGATTCAACTAGGCCGTGTCCGATCATCACGTGAGACGGACTAGTCATCATCGGTGAACATCTTCATGTTGATCGTATCTACTATACGACTCATGCTCGACCTTTCGGTCTCCGTGTTCCGAGGCCATGTCTGCACATGCTAGGCTCGTCAAGTTAACCCTAAGTGTTTTCGATGTGTAAAACTGTCTTACACCCGTTGTATGTGAACGTAAGAATCCATCACACCCGATCATCACGTGGTGCTTAGAAGCGACGAACTGTAGCAACGGTGCACAGTTAGGGGAGAACACTTCTTGAAATTTTGTAAGGGATCATCTTATTTACTACCGTCGTCCTAAGTAAACAAGATGCATAAACATGATAAACATCACATGCAATCAAATAGTGACATGATATGGCCAATATCATTTTGCTCCTTTTGATCTTCATCTTCGGGGCTCCATGATCATCATCGTCACCGGCATGACACCATGATCTCCATCATCATGATCTCCATCATCGTGTCTTCATGAAGTTGTCACGCCAACGACTACTTCTACTTCTATGACTAACGCGTTTAGCAATAAAGTAAAGTAAGTTACATGGCGTTCTTCAATGACACGCAGGTCATACAAAAAATAAAGACAACTCCTATGGCTCCTGCCGGTTGTCATACTCATCGACATGCAAGTCGTGAATCCTATTACAAGAACATGATCAATCTCATACATCACATATATCATTCATCACATCCTTTTGGCCATATCACATCACATAGCATACCCTGCAAAAACAAGTTAGACGTCCTCTAATTGTTGTTGCATGTTTTACGTGGCTGCTATGGGTTTCTAGCAAGAACGTTTCTTACCTACGCAAGACCACAACGTGATATGCCAATTGCTATTTACCCTTCATAAGGACCCTTTTCATCGAATCCGTTCCGACTAAAGTGGGAGAGACTGGCACCCGCTAGCCACCTTATGCACCAAGTGCATGTCAATCGGTGGAACCTGTCTCACGTAAGAGTACGCGTAAGGTCGGTCCGGGCCGCTTCATCCCACAATACCGTCGAAACAAGATTGGACTAGTAACGGTAAGCATATTGAACAACATCAACGCCCACAACTACTTTGTGTTCTACTCGTGCAAAGAATCTACGCAATAGACCTAGCTCATGATGCCACTGTTGGGGAACGTAGCAGAAATTCAAAAATTTTCCTACGTAACACCAAGATCTATCTATGGAGAGACCAGCAACGAGTAGAAAGGAGAGTGCATCTACATACCCTTGTAGATCGCTAAGCGGAAGCGTTCAAGTGAACGGAGTTGATGGAGTCGTACTCGTCGTGATTCAGATCACCGATGATCCTAGTGCCGAACGGACGGCACCTCCGCGTTCAACACACGTACAGCCCGCTGACGTCTCCCACGCCTTGATCCAGCAAGGAGAGAGGGAGAGGTTGAGGAAGACTCCATCCAACAGCAGCACAACGGCGTGGTGGTGGTGGAGGAGCGTGGCAATCCCGCAGGGCTTCGCCAAGCACCATGGGAGAAGAGGAGGAGGGAGAAGGGCAGGGCTGCACCAACGAGAGATCAAATCGCGTGTTATGGGCAGCCCCATGCCTCAATATATATAGGGGGGAAGGGGGCTGCGCCCCCTTTAGGGTTTTCCCACCCCCTAGAGGCGGCGGCCAGCCCTAGATGGGTTTTGGGGTGCGGCCAAGGAGGGAGGAGGAGTCCATCCTCCCCAAGGCACCTCGGAGGTGCCTTCCCCCTTGAGGACTCTTCCCTCTAGGGTTCCCTAGGCGCATGGGCCTCTTGGGGCTGGTGCCCTTGGCCCATGTAGGCCAAGGCGCACCCCCTACAGCCCATGTGGCCCCCCGGGGCAGGTGGCCCCACCCGGTGGGCCTCCGGGACCCTTCCGGTGGTCCCGGTACAATACCGATGACCCCGAAACTTGTCCCGATGGCCGAAACAGGACTTCCTATATATAAATCTTTACCTCCGGACCATTCCGGAACTCCTCGTGATGTCCGGGATCTCATCCGGGACTCCGAACAACATTCGGTAACCACATACAAGCTTCCTTTATAACCCTAGCGTCATCGAACCTTAAGTGTGTAGACCCTACGGGTTCGGGAGACATGCAGACATGACCGAGACGTTCTCCGGTCAATAACCAACAGCGGGATCTGGATACCCATGTTGGCTCCCACATGTTCCACGATGATCTCATCGGATGAACCATGATGTCAAGGACTCAATCGATCCCGTATACAATTCCCTTTGTCTATCGGTATGTTACTTGCCCGAGATTCGATCGTCGGTATCCAATACCTTGTTCAATCTCGTTACCGGCAAGTCACTTTACTCGTTCCGTAACACATCATCCCGTGATCAACTCCTTGGTCACATTGCGCATATGATGATGTCCTACCGAGTGGGCCCAGAGATACCTCTCCGTTTACACGGAGTGACAAATCCCAGTCTCGATCCGCATAAAACAATAGATACTTTCGGAGATACCTGTAGTGCACCTTTATAGTCACCCAGTTACGTTGTGACGTTTGATACACCCAAAGCACTCCTACGGTATCCAGGAGTTACACGATCTCATGGTCAAAGGAAGAGATACTTGACATTGGCAAAGCTCTAGCAAATGAACTACACGATCTTTTGTGCTAGTCATAGGATTGGGTCTTGTCCATCACATCATTCTCCTAATGATGTGATCCCGTTATCAACGACATCCAATGTCCATAGCTAGGAAACCATGACTATCTGTTGATCACAACGAGCTAGTCAACTAGAGGCTCACTAGGGACATATTGTGGTCTATGTATTCACACGTGTATTACGATTTCCGGATAATACAGTTATAGCATGAATAAAAGACAATTATCATGAACAAGGAAATATAATAATAATACTTTTATTATTGCCTCTAGGGCATATTTCCAACAAGAAGACCGTAAGAAAGACGGAAAGTTGAGAGTACCCGCTGATGGGTCGCAGTGGAGAAAAATCGAAAGAAAGTACGGGAAGGAGTTTGCAGATGACGCAAGGAGCGTATGGTTTGGTCTAAGCGCAGATGGCATTAATCCTTCTGGGGAGCAGAGCAGCAACCATAGCACCTGGCCTGTGACTCTATGTTTGTATAACCTTCCTCCTTGGTTGTGCATGAAGCGGAAGTTCATTATGGTGCCAGTACTCATCCAAGGCCCTAAGCAACACGGCAACGGCATTGATGTGTACCGAAGGCCATTAGTTGAAGAACTCTTACAACTGTGGAATGGAACAGGTGTACGTGCGTGGGATGAGCACATGGGGGAAGAATTTGACCTAAAGGCGTTGCTGTTCGTGACCATCAATGATTGGCCTGCTCTCAGTAACTTTTCAGGACAGACAAACAAGGGATACCGCGGATGCACGCACTGTTTGGATGATACCGACAGTATATATTTGAATAGTTGTAAGAAGAATGTGTACCTGGGACATCGTCGATTTCTTCCGAGCAGGCATCCCGTAAGAAAGAAAGGCAAGCATTTCAAAGGTGAGGCGGATCACCGGATGAAGCCTCGCCACCGTACTGGTGCTGATGTACATGATATGGTCAAGGATTTGAAGGTGATATTTGGAAAGGGTCCTGGCGGACAACCTGTTCCGAAGGACGCTGATGGACGCGCACCCATGTGGAAGAAGAAATCTATATTTTGGGACCTGCCATATTGGAAAGACCTAGAGGTCCACTCCGCAATCGATGTGATGCACGTGACGAAGAATCTTTGCGTGACCCTGCTTGGCTTCTTGGGCGTGTATGGGAAGACAAAAGATACCTGAGGCACGGGAGGACCAGCAACGTATGCACGGAGAAGACGGCATACATCAGGGTCATGCAAGCTACGCTCTTACCAAAGAAGAGAAGGAAATCTTCTTTGAATGCCTGCTCAGTATTAAGGTACCGTCTGGCTTCTCGTCGAATATAAAGGGAATAATAAACATGGCAGAGAAAAAGTTCCAGAACCTAAAGTCTCATGACTGCCACGTGATTATGACGCAACTGCTTCCGGTTGCATTGAGGGGGCTTCTACCGGAAAATGTTCGATTAGCCATTGTGAAGCTATGTGCATTTCTTAATGCAATCTCTCAGAAGGTAATCGATCCAGAAATCATACCAAGGTTATAGAATGATTTGGTGCAATGTCTTGTCAGTTTCGAGTTGGTGTTCCGACCATCCTTCTTCAACATCATGACGCACGTCCTAGTTCACCTATGCGAAGAGATTAACGTTTTGGGTCCTGTATTTCTACACAATATGTTCCCCTTTGAGAGGTTCATGGGAGTCTTAAAGAAATATGTTCATAACCGTGCTAGGCCAGAAGGAAGCATCTCCAAGGGCCATCAAAATGAGGAGGTCATTGAGTTTTGTATTGACTTTATTCCTGACCTTAAGCCAATTGGTGTTCCTGAATCGCGGCATAAGGGCAGATTGGATGGAAAAGGCACGCTAGGAGGGGAACAAATAATATGTATGGACGGACATTCTCTCACTGAAGCACACTACACAGTTCTACAGAATTCCGCCTTGGTGGCTCCGTATATGGATGAACACAAGAATTTGCTACGCTCCAAACACCCGGAGCGGTCTGATGACTGGATTACACGTGAACAAACCAGGAGTTTCGCCAGCTAGTTGCAGACACGTACCATGCATGACACCTCTATTGAAGATGACATGTACTTGCTGTCCCAGTTACCATCTTCGAATATAATGACTTTCAAAGGGTACGAGATAAATGGTAATACATTTTACACGATCGCCCAAGATAAGAAGAGCACCAACCAAAACAGTGGTGTCCGCTTTGATGCAGAAACCAAGACAGGAAAGGAAACATATTATGGGTCCCTTTGTTTCGGTGCAAATGGGTCAATATGACACGAGGCGGGGTAACGGAAGACCCGCAGTACGGAATGACAACAGTGAATCTCAACAATCTTGCGTATGCAGACGAACCATTCGTCCTAGCCAATGATGTGGCACAGGTTTTCTATGTGAAGGACATGTCTACCAAGCCAAGAAAAAGAAAAGATAAGGAAGCGAATGCATCGTACGATGAGCCAAAGCGGCACATAGTTCTTTCTGGGAAGAGAAACATCATGGGAGTGGATGACAAGACAGACAAGTCAGAAGATTATGAAAAGTTTGATGAAATTGCTCCATTCACAGTGAATATTGACCCGAGCATCCCGTTAAATGATGAAGATTTTCCATGGTTACGGCGCAAAGGGACACACGCGAAGAAAAAGTTCCACACCGAAAGATCTGGGACGTGATCGGCTTCACTATCATCACTTTCTTCTGTGTTTCACACCGAGAGGGGAATCTCTGTAATAGTTAGGGTAGTTATGTGTTTTGGCATTTGAAACGCGAAGAAATTTTATGTGCAAACAAATTCTTTCATGCCTTTACTGATTTTTAAAGTTAAGTTATTCACAAACTAGTGATTCAAACTAATTTCAAATAATTCAAAATTTAAACTATTCAAATTCGAAAACTACGGGCACTAACAGAAAGTTTGTAATTTTTTGTACCTAAAGCAAAAATATTCACAAAGAAACTCTAAATACAGAAAAAAACAACACAAAAATAAATAAAGCAAAAAAAATAAAAAAAGCCCGCCTACTAGGCCAGAGCGGCCTGCATACGACTAGAAACCCAACCTGTCGTTGGGCCAGGATGCAGGCCCGCAAAGGCCAAGTGGGCCCACAGGGCAGCAAAGAACACGTAGGCCTAGTAAGCCTGCTTTGGAGAGGAGCTCGAGAGAGCGACCGCACGGGGGTTTATAAACTAGTGCGGTCGCCCCTCGGCTAGCGAGGTGGGACTAAACTTGCCGCACCGCACCTGCGCCAGCGCACCCCCTTTAGTACCGGGTCGTGGCACAAACCGGTACTAAAGGGGGGGCCTTTAGTACCGGTTTGTGCCACCACCCGGTACTAAAGGGGGTCGCTTCCCGGCGCTTGGGCTGGCCAAAACTGGCCTTTAGTACCGGTTGGTGGCTCCAACCGGTACTAAAGGTGCCTTCTATATATACAACACTTCGAAAAATTTCATTCTCCCTCTATTTTTTCATCTGTTTCCCCATTGAAGCACCGCCCGCCCCGATCGATCGACGCCGTCACCGACCCCGTCGCCGTAGCCGCCCCCGTCCCCGTCGCCGCCCTCGTCGCCGTCGCCGCCCCCGTCCCCGTCGCCGCCCTCGTCTCCGTCGCCGCCCCGGGCCCGTCCCCGTCGTGCCGTCCCTGTGTCGCCGCCCCCGCGTCACGCCCCGGCCCGTCGCTGCCCCCGGCCATCGCCTCGCCGTCGCGGTCGCCCCGCTGTGAGCTCTCCCCCTCTAACCCCTCTCCCTCGCCCCCGGCGGCCACCATGGGCGCCGCCCCTCCCCGAGCCCATACACACACACAAGCATGATGAGCACACACACACACACACACATATATGTATGAATGCATGTATATATTAGTATATACGTATTTTGTAAGTTTAATTAGTTTAGATTTTTTAGATTATTGTTTTTTCACTAGTATATATGTATGAATGCATGTTAGATGGATATAATTAGTGTTTAATTAGTATGGAATTTTTTTATATAATGTTGTTTTTCTGTTTTTAATGGATGTATAGAAGTTGTTTTTTCTGTTTTTAGTGTTAGATGCTTAATTAGTATGAAATAGCATATAGAATTTTGACATATGCAATGATAGCATAATTAGTGTTATATAGAAATGTTAGTTATCAAAATCCAATCATTAAAAAAATGTTACTTTTTGCGGGCATATAGCTACTATTTGTTCTCGACGATGCCCGGCCCGCATCCTCGCCGTCGACCCTTCCGCGACGACGTCCGGCTGACCCATGTCCGGGACTAGGCTCCGCCGGGCTGGCACTGGGAGGTGCTGCCTGGAGGGGCGCGCCGCTTGATGAGGAACCCGGCCCCGGGTCCCGTCGTCGACCCTGATCTCGTTTGGTAGCGTTCGCGTGGGCCAGTTTCGGCGCGGAGGGAACCGGCCCAGCCGGAGGTGGTACGTCGCCGTGTCAGGGAGGAGGACGAGCACGTCCATCGCTACATGGTTGCGTTAGAGGGCGGCAGGTTCTCCAATACCTGGCAGTTTCTTCAGGGATCTCACTTCAGCTATGATCCTGTGAGGGTTCCTTCTCTTTGGGTGTCCACCGCCCGCACCGCAGGAACCGCGAGTGTCCTAGATTCTTCTGTAATATTCGATCTTTATTAGCTACCTAGCCAGTGATGTATTCGATATTATATCTATTATTCGAGACGATGTATTCGAGATTATATCTATTATTCGAGACGATGTATTCGAGATTGTATCTATTATTCAAGACGATGTTTTCGAGATTATATCTATTATTCGAGACGATGTATTCGAGATTATATCTATTATTCGAGACGATGTAATTTGAATACTAAATTGTTTTATATTTCTTTTGGATTAGTTAAATAAAAGCTATGGCGGACAATACCAGCAGAGAGGGAGAACAGGCCATGTTCGATATGATACGCCATCCTCATGGGCCAGATGATGATCATAATGAAGAACATTATGACGGCTCCGAATTTCTAAACAACACAGGAGAGGGTGATATGATATTCGATCGCGACGACCGAATTGATGAAGTCATGAACTATGATTATGATGATGACGAAGAAAATGTTGATCTTGAAACAACAAAGACCGGCGAGGTATATATATTTATATAAGCAGGCATCTGGTGATCATCACATGTTTTAAATGACTTGAAGATATATTAATGAATCGATCTTTGTTCTTTCAGCCATCCGGATCGAGCAAATCTTCGGGCAAAAGGACGAAACGAGGCCCGAACAAAAAGTTGAAGGAGGGCGTAAAGTACAATATCGAGGCAATCAGACCTAATGGCGAACCATTAGCGCCTAAGAAGATTGCGGACAAGTTCGTTCGTCAGTGCAGAGTTCTTGTGAAGGACCAACTCCCGATCTCCCTTCAAGAATGGAGAGAGCCAGCAAAAGACAAAAGACAAAAAGACAAAGAGGACGCTACTCCATGTCCAGATGTTACTTTTGTCGACAAAAAACAAAAAGATCTGCTTTGGGATACTCTCATGGAACATTTCACCCTACCAGATCATTTCACAGAAGCAGATGTGCAGAAAGTCAAGGACGCTGCTCTTAGGAAGATGGCGGTTGTATTCAAGAACCACAAGAATCGTGAATGGGACAAGTACGTCAAGGGAGGAAGGAAGACTCCAGTATTCGAGGGAACACTAGAGAACCAACGTGCTCATTGGGACGATTTCGTGAAATTCAAGGATTCGGAATTAGCTAAGGAACGGTCGAGAATAAACAAGAAGAATGCCGAAAAAAGGATAAGTTCCATAAGCTGGGGCCAGGTGGCTATGCGGTGGCAATGCCTAAGTGGGATAAGTCTGAGAAAGAGATGGAGGATGCAGCTGTCACTCCGGTTACTAAGAGCTGGCCCCCCAGGGTCAGGACTTGGTTCTATGCGCATGGGGGGGGAGTTGGACCCGAAGACAGGCAATGTTTCGACGAGGGCAAGTCTGAAGGGAGCCGACGATGCGATACTTGTTGCAATAGAAGAGGCACGATCGGGGGTGTTCCAGCCCAACAGAGAGAATGACGAGCTTATGCGTGCCCTGGGAAATCCTGAACACCAGGGAAGAACACGAGGCAAGGGCGCTATTCCGTGGTATGAGGGGTTTTCAGTTTGGAACACCAACTACAGAACCCGTGCGAGAAAGAAGATTGCGGAGGAGAAGAAGAGGAAGATGGAGGAGGAGCAGAGGAAGCGGGACTATGAACGCCTTCAAGGCCTAGAAGCAAGTCAAGCGGAATTGGCAGTCAAATTCCAGCGGCAGCAGGAGCAGATCGACTCACTTACCCAGCAAAGGGGGTCTCAGCAGCTAGCGAATGATCCAGCATTGGATAGCACCGCCCCATCCATGCCGAGAAGCAGCGTGGGTTCCGCCCCGGACGACGCAATGCCGGATAGATACCCCATGGATGACATCACGGAGAACACTAACTGTGAGCTACACGTCAAAATGAAGAACATACCCATTAAGGTGGCGGACGCCGTTGCTTTTACAAATCCCCCCGAGGCAACCTTCCATTGCAACCCGATTCCAGCAGGCTATACTCGTGTCTTGGTTGATGAGGTGGTGGACCCATATTCGGAGCTACAGCTTGAAATTCCTGGAGGTGACGGCGAGCACTTTCTCGGAGCGGCCAAACATCGTATCATCCTATGGAAAAAGGATTGCATCATCTTCCGAAGGCCACCGACACCGCGTCAGCCAACTCCTCGTCGAAGTCCGCCATCGAGTCAGCAGACTCCCGCTCCTGCAAGTCCACCAATTCCGGCAAAGTGTCAGGCCACTCCTCCTCCAAGTCCGGCAAAGTGTCAGGCCACTCCTCCTCCTCCAAGTCCGCCACAGCGTCAGACGTCCACTCCTCCTCCAAGTCCGGCACAACCTCAGGCCAGTCCTCCTCCAAGTCCGGCACAGCTTCAGGCCACTCCTCCTCGTCCAACTCAGCCCCGTCAGCCGTCTCCGCCGCCTCAGCAATCGCAGAAGAGACACCCCGCATCTATGGTGCGTAGCGGTACGAGTCGAGGTAGTACAGGAAGTACAGGCGGAGGCAAGCGATATAAATATGGTCCAAGCCTCACGCCTCTTCCGCATAGGCCTTATGACAAGTCCGAGGAGGAAAACGCAGCCATATCGAAGGCCGAGGTGGAAGCCCATGTTGCACCGAAACCGCCACCGCCGCCAAGGGAGAAAGTGCCTGAAGAAACGATTGACCACTTCATTCGTATGGCTCAACCACCAGCTCCCAAGCCTGTTGACACAGACTATGAGCGCCACATCAGGAAGTTAAATCGAGCACGTCTACGTAAGGAGGCGAGCTCGGGATCGAGCAAACAACAAGCAGCTGTCAAAAAATGCGGGAAAACCATTCCCCATCTGGGAGAACAGGCGGCGCAATCGATCCCCTCGCTTGTTGTGCCAACAACACGTGACAGTACGCGTGCCCAATATTATTGTGGGCAAACAGTTTACGTTCCCGAGGTGGGCAATGTGGTAATAACCAAGGACCATATAATGCAGGCTGAAGTTCTCAACATCACCGTTGGACAACTCCTCGAGATCGAGCCCATGCCTGTGTTTAGAGAGGATGAAATAAAACAGAAATATGTCCGGGGCCAACCTTTGGTCGAGCCAGACAAGGTCAAGAACCTCCCAACGAGAATGTATGAATTGCATCAATGGTACATGAACATTACCAAGATTTCAGATCGATTGTCCCTCATGGTGAATGTCAAGGAGGAGCATTACTTCCATGAGAAAGCTCTGTCCATTGAGTATTCTGAACTGTTTCAGTTATACAATCAAGACACACTCGACAAATCTATCGTCAGTTGCTATTGTCTGTAAGTGATTTCTTTCTGTAATTTAAGTCTCAAGCTAGCTGTAGTGATCCTTTTGATCAATCATTACCTGTAATTATCCTCACTATATTCTTTTCTGTGGTATTATATGCAGGATGAAGATGTATGAAATGAGAAAAGGTGGACGCTATGGCATTGGGTTCATTGACCCAAACACCGTTAATAAATACACATGGAAAATAGATGCACGTCATGAAAAGGCCGTAGAGGACAGCATGCTAGAGTTCTTGAAGCGGCTCAAATACAATGAAGATATACTACTTCCTTACAACTTCCAGTGAGTCACACTGTCTTGTACTACAAATTCTCTGTTTTTGCCTACTAGCTAGCTACATGTTTTTGCTTACATATGCCCGCTTAATTAAGACATGCAAACATGTGTGCATGCAGATTTCACTGGATCTTGTGTATCATTAAAATTAACGCCGGAACAGTTGAAATACTGGACTCATTACTCAAAGAAAATACTGACTATAACATCTTGTTTGGGATAGTCAACAGGTAATTTCAATCATTATTAACTATATATCTCGGCCTATTTAGTTCGTCATTTCATGATATGAACTATTTAATAACCCCTTTATTCATTTTCTTTGTCGGCGGGCAGGGCTTGGGCAAGGTTCATCAGCGTCACGGAAGGCGAATGGAAAAAAAAGCTTAAATGGTTTCGACCCAAGGTAAGTAATTAAGTAGTACTAGCTAGCTAGCTAGCTGCCATCTCTTTAATTATCATGCTTGATTAATTATTATCTGATCAAATTCCATTCTCGTAAAGGCCCTGAAGCAGGCGCAGGGGACTGATCTGTGTGCATTCTGCGTTTGCGAGAACATTCGCATGATGGCGTCCGAAAGGAGCAGATCTCAAAGACAGGAATGGGTACGCTTGTCAGAACACTATTCACAATTTTTACACCATTATCGATATCTAGTCACACAACTAATACGCATGTATATTGATCTCCTTCTTAACAGTTCAGAGAGGTGCGGGAGAAGCTCCTAGAAATGGAGCGCGTAGAAGCACTTCAAGAGGAAATAGTGGGATTTTTGCTCGACCAGGTCATAAATCCGAAGGGAGAATACTATTACCTGCTACCGCCCCCATGAAAACCACTTCCAATTGTCATCGTGCTCCGAAGGCACCAATTAGGCTAATGCCACTGGCTCCGAAGGCAACATGCATATGTAGGAGAAATTGTATATAGCTATACATGTGTGTATGTGTGAATTAATTAATATGGTGGTTTGTGAGACATTGATGATATATATATGCATGATTGGTTCTACTAGAAATTATATATATATATATATATATATATATATATGCATAACGTGTACAATGTGTAGTATCGTAAAATACCAGCAAACGAAAAAGAATTAAAATGGAAACACAAAATTAAATGAAAAAGAAATCATAAAACTAAAAACCCCCCAAACCTTATAGTATCGGTTGGTCTTACCAACCGGTACTAAAGG
>NC_057810.1:56591472-56607190 GCF_018294505.1 Triticum aestivum | reverse complement strand
TGCCGGTTATGGAACCGGCACTAAAGGGCCTTACGAACCGGTGCTATTGCCCGGTTCTGCACTAGTGACGGGGATTTGGAGGTCTCGTTGTGGCTATGGTGGATCTGATGCGGTTGACCTCCCGACTCGGTCTGGTCCTTGGAAGAGAAAGCGTGGAGGGGTGGTAGCCCAAGGGAAAGAGGGAGGAGAGCAGCGGCTGGGTTCTCTCCATCTATACTTTTTACCTAGGAAAGGTGTTATCCGCGGGCGAGATACAATGGCTGCACATTAAAAATTGCCAAGTGGACACGCCCATTGACCGCCCTTCCCTTAGCGCTTATTGGATTTGATTTCCGCTGTCACTTTGTCAGAAAATGTTGGACCTACAACGCTGGTCACAATGAAAAGTATCATATACCCATATCATGCATACAATTTTATTGTATGATACTACATCCACAGTCCATAATATCATAGCTTGGTAGGATGCGGAGTTTTGGCTCTAGGGGCCCTGGTGAACAGTAAATTAAAACAAATAGAAAATTAATCCTAAAAATTCTGAATTTATTTGCAGATGTTCATGCTAGTGTAACAAGAGTGCTTGCCAATTTTCATGTGGACGGGGTAGTAGTGCTTCGTCCGTGAAAAAAAAAGGAAAATTAAGTGTACTATTTGAAGGTAACATTTGTCGTTCGACTTACTTTTTTTTTGCATAGATGAACATGCTTAAGCTTTCCCCCTCAAAATTTGGAGGTAGCATTTGGGTGTGAAAATGAAAACATATATTATTTTTTTCAACTTTTCTTGATCTTGACAAAATACATTTTTGACGGGCAGGAGCATATACTCCCTAGAGCCAAAAGAAAATCCGAGATTGATGTTATAATGACCTTATTTATTGTCATGCATGCCACATATTGGTACGTCATTTAATGTATTATGTTATGATACTCAACTCTCTCTTTTCACATCTAATTGTGTCCCACTTAGCGAAAATGACCAGTTAGCAATTAGCATGCATGAAGGGGAAAAAGGAGAGGACGTAAAAAAAAACATATTACTGAGCATAGAGTCCATAAGGACGAACGTGTGTCTCCCGCCAGCGGAAAGGAGCTTGCCCTACTTAAATTTTGTTTCCTATTCCTCGTCCATTGGTAGAGATGTGTCTTTATACAGAACAAAACCGTGCGGACACGTACTGCAAATTAACCTAGTACTACGATTGTTTCTCTTGACAGTGACCTTTACGAACGATTTGACTAATAACCGAGTCTCCGCCGAGATCATCGAGACCCCAACCCCATCGTCCACGCCCGCGGTCACCATCACCACCCCTTGCCACAGAGCCTACGTTTCCTATCTGATTTCTGAACGTCTGATCCCCTTTCCAAATGAAATTCACTCGCTGCTCTTGTCATCTTGGATCATCTTCCTCTCTCCTCTCACGCGCGCTATAAATGCTTATGGCAGGGATCTCTCGAGCAATCATCGATCAGGACATCATCACACCATCGACCATCAATCATCAAGCCATCAGCACATTCGATTCCCGTGCTAGCTAGCCACGCAACGCAACGCACATAAACAGCAGCAGCAGCAATGGCCGCCTGGCGAAGGAAGGAGACGGCCGTAGCGTACGTGCTCGCCGCCCCTGGCGACGGAGGAAAGGTCCCCAAGGGGTACCTCCCGCTGGCGCTGGTGGGCGAGGATGGGGACGGCGATGAGCGGGTGGTGGTGCGGATCGGGGCGCTCAAGGAGCCGTGCATGGCGGCGCTGCTAGAAATTGTTAGTGATTATTACTGCGCATCGTCGCAACAAGCGGCGTACCGGGAGAAGCATAGAATGGAAGAGGGATGCTCGTAGACAGTTACAATCACCTCAAATGCGCATGTTTTCTAGATTTGTTTGAATCGGAGAAGGAACAGTTCGTGTTGATTGTGTATAGTCCATGTAACTCATGGACAGCAGATTTGATCTGCTTTCAGCGCGGAGCTTCTATGTACTATATTGTTTTTGCTTGCGTTGAACCCTCTTTTCTTTTACACTGATTGCTTGACTTGAGAATGAGTTCATCAGAGTTTTTCTAGGTGGTGAGAGGGTGCGCGGGACTGATATATACGTTTTTATAGGTCGGTTGTGAAAAATTGGTGACCTGGTCAAAATTGTGAACTAAATTCAAAATTGAATACCTCAATCAAATAGGAGAGCTCCAAAATTAGGGAGCATAGTGAATTTTAAAAATTGAGTGAGAGAGCTTCTTGAGAAAAAAAGTGCTGACCCGGTCAAAATTGGGTGCCCAATTCCAAATTGAAGACCTTAATTGAACGTGAGGGCTCTAAAATTAGGGATCATAGTGTATTAATATTATTTATGGAGTAATTATTGGTCCAATGCATGTCTTAACCAAACAAAATATGCCTTACTTTTACGGATGAAGGGAGAACAGACTAAGCAAACATGGAATATTTACTAACCATCATTCGAGTTTAATTGCAGTTGAGGAAATGGTGTGGTATTATTCCTTGCGAAAGAAGCAATTATGCATTTGCAGTATCTCTAAGCCATGCAAAGGTGTGATGATTATATTAATAGAAATACACAGTTTGGATAGATAGAAGTGCGCGAAATTCCTAAAAATCAACATGACTCGATGGCCAATGCAAAGTTCCGGTAGGATCGGCGAGAGAGCGGCGTCCTTGGAAGTAGCACATGGTGATCTACGCGTGAGGAAATCACATAAATTAAAATGAACAGAGGGGAGAGGGGGAAGGAAGAGGGGTGGGACCTTAATGCGTTCCATGTCGGCGGTGCTAGGGACGAAGCTTGATGGAGAAGATGCACACGGAGGAAGGAGCTCCTCTGTTGCCGCTGCTTGCTGCAATGCTTAGGAGAAGGAGTTGCATGGTTGAGGTCCATGGCGGCGTCCCACAGAGGAAGGCCCCTCGATCCTCCACCCCTGGTCCGTAGTTCTGGAGATGGAGCTCCATCACGGCTCAATGACGACACAGGGATCCGGAGGTCTCGTTGTGGCTATGGCAGATCTGGCGCGGTTGACCTTCCCGACTCGATCTGGTCCTTGGAAGAGAAGGCATGGAGGGGTGGCAGCGCAAGGGAAAGAGGGAGGAGAGCAGCGGCTGGGTTCTCTCCATCTATACTATTTACCCGGGGAAGGTGTTATCCGCGGGCGAGATACAATGACTGCACATTAAAAATTGCTAGGTGGACACGCCCAGTGATCGCCCTTCCTTCGCGCTTATTGGGTTTGATTTCCACTGTCACTTTGTCAGGACCTACAAGGCTGGTCAGAATGAAAAGTATCATATACTCATATCATGCATACGATTTTATTGTATGATGCTACCTCCATAGTATATAATATCATAACTTGGTAGGACGCGGAGTTTTGGCTCTAGGGACCCTGGTGAACAGTAAATTAAAAACAAATAGAAAATAAATTCTAAAAATTCTGAATTTATTTGCAGATGTTCATGTTAGTGTAACAAGAGTCCTTGCCAATTTTCATGAGAACGGGGTAGTAGTGCTTCGTCGGTGAAAAAAGCAAAATCAAGTGTACTATTTGAGCGTAACATTTGTCGTTCGACTTACTTTTTTTTCATAGATCAACATGCTTAAGCTTTCCACCTAAAAATTTGGAGGTAGCATTTGGGTGTGACAATGAATACATATATTATTATTTTTCCAAGTTTTCTTGATCTTGACAAAATACATTTTTCACAGGCAGAGGCATATACTCCCTAGAGCCAAAAGTAATATCTGAGCTTGGTATCATAATGACTTTATTTAATTATCATATCATGATACTCAATCTTTTCTTTTTCACATTTGATTGTGTCCCACTTAGCAAAAATGACCAGTTAGCAATTAGCATGCATGGTACTACTACCAACAGTCCAATATCTGCGAGACCCCTTGTAAAATTTTGAAGGAAAAAAAATGAAGGTGACTGTAAAAAAGAACATGTTACTGAGCACAGAGTCAATAAGAACGAACGTGTCTCCCGCCAGCGGAAAGGAGCTTGCCGTACTTAAATTTGTTCCTTCTTCCTCGTCCATTGGTAGAGATCTGTCCTAGTACAAAACCGTGCGGACACTGCAAATTAACCTAGTACTACGATTGTTTCTCTTGACAGGGACCATTTGGGAACGATTTGACTAATAATCGAGTCTCTGCCGGGATCACAGCAGAGAGGCCCCAACCCCATCGTCCACGCCCGCGGTCACCATCACCACACCTTGTCACATACCCTACGTTAACTATCTGAACTGAACCCCTTTCCAAACTCGTTACCGCTCTTGGCGTCGCGTTTCCGATGCCGGCGGCGACAGAGGAAAGAAGATCCCCAAGGGGTACCTCCCGCTGGCGCTGGTGGGCGAGGAGGGAGACGGCGACGAGCGGGTGCTGGTGCGGATCGATGCGCTCAAGGAGCCGTGCATGGCGGCGCTGCTGGAGATGGCCGCGCAGCAGTTCGGCTACGGCCAGCCCGGCGTCCTCAGGATCCCCTGTGATGCACAGCAGTTCCACCAAATGGTCAGCGCCATGTGTAGCAAGACCAAAGCCACGTAGGATATATAGGGTGATTATTACTGCATATCGTGGCAACAAGCCGCGTATCCGGGAGAAGCATAGATTGGAAGAGGGATGTTCGTATACAAACTACAATCACCTCAAATGTGCATGTTTTCTAGATTTGTTTAGTTAGAGAAGGAACAGTTCCTGTTTTTTTCCCCAAAAGGGAAACAGTTCGTGTTGATTGTGTATAGTCCATATAACTCATGGACAGCAGATTTGCTCTGCTTTGAGCGAGGAGCTTTTATGTAGCGTCAAAAAAACGTCTTACATTATGGGACAGAGGGAGTACTATATTGTTTTGCTTGCGTTGAACCTCTTTTCATTTAAATTGATTGCCTGACTTGAGAATGAGTTCATCAGATATTCAGAGCTCTTACATTAATTAATTAGGTAAGGCTTGCAGTCTTCGGGTATTCAGACCTCTTATTACTTGAGAATGACCAAGGTTCGAACCTTGGTGATTGGCAGACAGGGCGTCAGAGACAAGGCATTCGCTTTTCAGGTTCAGTCTTCGGGTATTCATAACACTGATTTCCACTCACCCCTCGCGGCGGCGGCGCTGCGCTCCCACACGACACAAACCCTCAATCGGCAGTGGCGGCGCGGCGGCTGCCTCTCCCACTCCCGCTCCCGCTCCCGCACGGCCCTCCCCCTTCTTCGGTTTTCCCGGCGACCCCGATTCGCCGGCCTGCTCCGTGACGCTGGGGAAGACAGAGGAGGGCGCCACCCCGCTGCGCCGGCCTGCGCCGCGACGCCGGGGAGGGGGGAAACCCCGCACCGCGCAGTGCCGCCCCGTGACGCCACCGCGCTGCGCCGGCCTGCTCCGTGATGCTGGTCGCCGGAGAGGAGGACACCACCACCACCACCACCATGGCAACGAGCCTAGATTCGTGAAAAGTAAGTCCCCTGATCCCTAGTTTCTGTTTCTGTAGCAAACTGAAATTCCACCTGATTGGATGGTTAGATGATTCTTGCTAATGGATACAATACAATTGGAAACCATCAATTTACGCATATCATTTCACTATGCTGCACACTAAGCTCAGGTTGAGATAACCAAAGGAGCACCTTCTAGCTCTAAGCATTGTCAAATCAAGTAGGTTACTAAGTAGAATTTGAGTTTTCAATGACTGGCCAGACCTTAGATCCCTGTAACTGAAAACATATATACATTTGGTCTTCCAAGTAGAGAGTGTAAAGCTCTAGTTTTGTCGGTTCATTTGTTGCCTTGTTTGTTATTTGTAGACGCCTGAACTGGAAGAAGAAGTTGGCAATAGCATCGAAAGTTCTCAGTGATCGTTGGCAATGAGCTGTGAGAATGTTGAGGAAGAGGTCGAAGGCTTAGAAGAGGTCGAAGGCTTAGAAGAGGTCGAAGGCAAAGCTTAGAAGAGGTCGAAGGCGAAGCTTAGAAGAAGAAAATGGAGTCCCAGAAGGATAAAGCAACACAGGTGTTCAGAAGCAGGACAAGCGCAACTATTGCAAAGAAGAGCTTTTATGCGAATAAAAAAATGTGGTATATCATCCTTGCTGAAGCATTTGACCACCTGCAGGAGCAACCCCAATAAGATCAATGATAACAGGCAGCAAACTCTTCAAGCTACAACACTACAACAGATGAGGAGGACGGCAGTAATTATGCAATTGTTGCTGCCTTGCTGGGAGGTTTGATCCTGAGAAGATTAGATATGCTTTTGCTGAAATGATAATTATGGATGGGCTCCCGTTTGCATTTTCCGAGAAATCAGGATTTAGAGAGTTTTTCAATGAATCTTGTGATAGGGTCAGCTTAACAACCGACACCTGGACATCTATGCAACAGCAGAGCTATATGTGTGTTACGGCTCATTTCCTTGATACCGATTGGAGGCTACATAAGAGGATTATTCGGTTATTCTTGGTCTGTGGTCATAAGGGGGAAGACATTGGGAAGGACATCCAGACGTGTTTGGTGGATTGGGGTTTAGAGAAAGCGTTCACAATAACTGTTGACGATCCATCAGCAGACGATGGTGCTGTAAGTTACATGAGGAGGTCAATGAAAGATGCTAAAAGTAGCATAGCAAAAGGACAATATGTTCACATGAGATGTGCAGCCCATGTCATAAACATGATAGTTTTGGATTGCCCAAGAGAATTGGATATCCCAGTGCAACGAGTCCTTGTTGCTGTCCATTTTATCAGAAATTTTCTATCTAGAATTACTCAATTTAAGAAGTGTGCTGACTTGGAGAAGGTGGACAGCAAAGCATCCTTATCACTTGTTGTATGCATCAGATGGAACTCCACATACCTAATGTTCAAAGCTGCAGCCACATATCAGAAGGTGTTTGATAGGTATGGTGATGATGACCCTTACTTTGCAATTGAGTTAAATAGTGAGAAAGCACCAGGAGTTCCTGAAGCTGTAGATTGGGAATATGCAAGGAAGATTTCAGAGTTTCTTGAGCATTTTTATAACCTCATTGTTCTTCGGTCCAAGCACTCATTTGTACTCAGGAATGGATGTGGTCAGCTCCTGTAAATGATGAAGAGGATACAAAACAGTTGATCAAACTAGAGGAAGGTATGAAAATAGGTTCATTCGGTGCTTCCTTTGTTTCCCTAGTTCCTTGCTGAATTTAGAAAACCCGAAAAAGGCTTTCGCCCCGCTTTATAAATAAAGCAAACCGCCAAAGAGCACACATACAGAGTCAAGTCCACACACACACACACCCAAGTCTCACAACAAAGTACAAAGGTTCTGCTGAGGGCACAGCTCAACAAGCCCAGAAAATAGAAAACAGAACACGCCGGACGAAGATAGCGCCTAGTCTGGTTCCGGCGGCGGCGGCGGGGGCGGCGGCGACAGACGGACGACCATCGAGCGAAGGTCGGCGATGAAGGCTGAGATGGCGTCGTGGTCCAGAGGGCGGCTAAGCGGCCGCCAAAGCTGCAAGAAACCCGAGAGTTTGAAGAGAGCGTCAGTAGCCTGTCGAAGAGGAGTGCGCTGAATCACAAGCTTATTGCGGACAGTCCAGAGGGTCCAGCCGAGGACCCCAATCTCAAGCCACCTAATGTGGCGAGAAGTCACGGGGGACATCTGGAGTTTGGCAAATAAGTCAGGGAAGTTGGTGTGACACCAATTTCCACCGACCGCTTCGCGAAAGCAGCTCCAGAGGAACTGAGCGGACACGTAGGAGACGAAAATGTGGTTCGAGCCTTCGGGGACCCCACAGAGCGGGCAAATGCCAATACCCGGGCCATTTCGCTTGCGCACCTCCACCCCGGACGGGACCTGACCGCGAATCCATTGCCACATGAAGATACGGATCTTCAAGGGAAGGCGGACGGACCACACCATCGATAGGGGGAGGAGGGCGGAAGAAGGAGCGATGGCCAGGTACAACGACTTGGTGGAGAATTGGCCCGAAGGATCAAGGCGCCAGCGCACCAGGTCAGGGCCACCATCCACCATCGGTTCGTGGAGGGCAACACAGCCAAGCAATTCACGCCAGGCGGCGGATTCCAAGGGACCAAAAGGCCGTCGGAAAGCAAGGCGCCCTAGGTCAAGAAGGGCCCTATCAACAGAGATCACGGGATCGACGGAGATGGAGAAGAGGCCGGGAAAGCGAGTCGCAAAGGGAGTGTCCCCGGCCCAGCGATCAAACCAGAACAGCGTCGATGCTTCGGAGCCCACCGAGATGGAGGTCCCGATACGGAGGACCGGGAGAAGCTGGACAATCGACTGCCAGAACTGAGATCCGCCAGACTTCTGGCAGAAGGCGAGGGGCTGTCCACGCAAGTATTTGTTTCGGATGATGTCAAGCCAAAGGCCACCGTGCCCTTGCAAGATGCGCCAAAGCCAGCGGGAGAGAAGGGCGATATTCATCCGTTTAGAGCACATGGTGCCAAGGCCACCTTGCTCCCTGGGCTTGCAAATGTCAGGCCAACTGACCATATGATACTTTTGCTTGTCCTTGTCGCCCGCCCAGTAAAAGCGGGACTGGACCTTGGCGATCTCATGGTGAAGGGTCTCGTGGAGACTGTAGAAGCTCATGAGAAACAAGAGGAGACTGGAGAGGGAAGAGTTGATGAGAATAGTCCGGGCCGCCTTGGACAGCCACCTCCCCAGCCAGGGCTCGATGTGCGTTTGGAGCTTGGCCACGGAGGGGCGCAAGTCCGCGACGGTGAGCCGGGAGTCACTAATGGGCGTCCCCAGGTAGGTTGTGGTGAAGGAGCCCAGGCGGCAATTAAGCCTGTTGGCAATGGCCAAAGACTCCGAGTGGGAGTATCCCATCACCATAACATCACTCTTGTCGAAGTTGATCTTGAGGCCCGACATCTGTTGGAAGCAGAGAAGGAGGAACTTGAGGTTGGAGATGTCCGTCTTCGAGCCTTCGACCATGATGATAGTGTCGTCAGCATACTGGAGGATGGAGATCCCGGAGCCACCGGCAAGGTGGGGAGTAATCCCACGAATATGGCCAGCGGCTTTCGCCTTATCCAGAATGGAGGCAAGCGCGTCCACGACCATATTAAACAAGAACGGGGAGAAGGGGTCGCCTTGTCGAACCCCACAAAGAGTGGGGAAGAAAAGGCCAATCTCACCGTCGATGTTCACGGCCGTGTGACCGCAAGAGAACATTTGCATGACTCTAGTGATCCACCGCTCGTCGAAGCCCTTCCGAAGAAGGACTTCCCGGAGGAAGGGCCAGCTAACTGTATCGTAGGCCTTGTGGAAGTCAATCTTCAGAAAAACCGCCTTGAGGTGTTTGACGCGGACCTCATGAAGGACTTCATGAAGGACCAGGACCCCATCCAGGATGTAACGGCCCTTAATGAAGGCCGACTGGTTGGGGTGAGTTACACGGTCTGCCAGCAGGGTCACCCTATTGGCGTACCCTTTGGCCAAGATCCGGAAGATCACATTAATGACCGTGATCGGGCGAAATTGACGAATGTCGGACGCCCCAGGGACCTTGGGGATGAGAGAAATGATCCCATAGTTGAGACGCCCGAGATCAATGGAGCCTACGTAGAACTCGTCGAAGATGGCCATGACCTCCGGTTTAATCACGTTCCAGAAAGTCTGGAAAAATTTAACCGGGAGGCCATCCGGTCCCGGCACCGAGGATGGGTTCATGCCCTTGATGGCATCCCAGACCTCCTGCTCGGAGAAGGGGGCCGTAAGGGCCGCGTTCTCCGAAACAGACACCAACTGGGGACCAGACCAGCAATCGGGGGTGAGAGAGAGGCCGCTTCTAGGGGCGGCTGTTTACTGGTTGCTTTATTTTAATCTCAGAATTACTTCAAGAAATGAGTGGCCTCAATGTATCCGAGACTAGCTCTAGTAATAACAATTCCATCACCGTTGATGATTCCACATCATAAAGATGGATGAGTACTACTTCCCTTGATAAGCACAAGAACGACATGCAACTTGGAGAGTATGATGGTAATCTCATACTACATTATTTGTTTTCCTGCAGTTTATAGAGATTGGAGCCTTGGGAAAAATCTTGCCGTCTCTCTGATGAGTTGGAGCGTGG
This sequence comes from Triticum aestivum, assembly GCF_018294505.1. Taxonomy (NCBI): domain Eukaryota; kingdom Viridiplantae; phylum Streptophyta; class Magnoliopsida; order Poales; family Poaceae; genus Triticum; species Triticum aestivum. Next base: position 56,597,093 of record NC_057810.1, on the reverse strand, counting down.
TGGTGCAAAACTGCAAATCTTGTTGTCTTGTTCGGTTCAAGCGATTGTGTCATTATTTTATTTTGGCTATGCTTCCAGGCAGGAACATCTATCAGTCAGTCAATGATATGAAATCATTATCTGTGTCATGTTGCTGTGCTGCTGCTACTATGATCTGTAAGCCACTATCTATTTTGCTTCAAGTTATGCAACCTCACAACTTTTTATGGTTCAAACAGTTAAAAATAGCTTCACCATAAGGAAATTCTACCAAGTTTGGAGATAATTCACCAAAGATGAATTATCTCATCATTGTTGGGGAAAATAGCAATGGAAACAGGGATTATCAGTTAGGTAATTTGTGGTAGAGGCTAAGAGACAAATGCTGAGCCATCTACCTCACCAAATCATTTGGTATATTCTTTATTATCATGCTCATACGATGGACTCATGGAGTAAAAAGCAGAAACATCTGTTTTCTAGCTCATAGGCATATTTTTTTAGAAATGCACTATCTAGGTAATCACAAAGAATTGAATTTAACAAAATCCATCCTGTAGAATCCTCAATCAAGGGATCTTATTAATTAATACCTCCTTCGGTAACCAAAAACAACACTGAGCACCCCTTCAATCATATTATGTTTACTTACTTACTTACTTACTTACGAAGCCTTTTATCCCAAACAAGTTGGGGTAGGCTACATATGAAACCCTTTCACGAGGACTTCCCAGGAGGTCACCCATCCTAGTACTACTCTAGCCCAAATGGGTTTCATACCCAAAAGGCTGGCTAGTTTTTACGTTGGCTCGCCAAGCCTATCACAACCCTTAGATATGAAACCCTTTCACGAGGACTTCCTAGGAGGTCACCCATCCTAGTACTACTCTCGCTCAAGTGGGTTTCATATTATGTTTCTAAAAATAAAAATTCTAGTTCGTGATGAAAAAGGTTTATTGATAAATCTAGTCTTATATGTTCTGTAATGTCTCCTATTGCCAAACTGGAGAAATTAGACCATGAAGAACGCGTAGAATTTAGTTCAATTGTTATACAAATAATTTGTCAATCTTTGCTATAGAAGCAGAACTTGTGACATAAAACTGAGCTAAACCAGATACTACAAGGAGTTTGTTTTCCAGATCATAATAATTGCATAAACACGAGGAAAACTTCAAGCTTCAGACACTCCATGAAATTGCAACTCAGGCTACTAGCGAGCGATTCAAGGCGCGTTCTCACACCAGAGTAGAACTTCAACGGTTCTCCTTGGCAATTCCAGGGAACCTTTTGGTTGTCCACCGGAACCAATCAAGTGATCAGTGTCATGGATCCAAGAGCCATGAGCCGCGCCCAGCGGGGACATGATCTGGAGCCTCCATGGTAGATGTGTAGGAGAAGTCTCACAGGTCACTGACGAAGCAACTGAGGAGGGGAGGTCTGCAGCGGTGGTGTGTGCGAAAGCGGCGGAAAAAGAGGGTGTCGGATACGATGCGACGCCAGCGCTTGTGGACGAGGGAGGCGCGGGGGAGTAGGTTTTCATCGTCCAACAGCACGACCACCCATGGCATCTTGACCTCCTCACAGCTCGTGTGGCAGGGGGAAATGATCTTGATATAAGTGATCAGTGTCATGGATCTGCATTTTCACAAACACCTAGTCAGTAATTTAGTCAGGCCATATGCCTACACTAGCTTCTGCATATCATTAGGTAAAACTTAAATAAGAGATGGAGCAGTAACCAAGATAAACTTTAATAAGCATTTGATTAACCTTGAGGAAGTTGACTCTTGAGTGTCCCTTCAACGCTGTAGCTCTAGTACCATATACTAAAGGGATGCTTCATGATACAAAGTCTTTCAGTAGTACAAATCAATTCATGTATTGGGAAGCACAGATCACATAGTCAAGTAAGCATTCATCATGAACCAAGAAGCCTCGTGTTTCCGATCATTAGAAAATGATGTGAAAGGATGGGAGTGACTCGACAAGGAAAAGATAGGCCCATGTAACGCAGAGTGACCCCAAGGCATGTGTGATGTCCTCGGTTTCGATGTTGCATGGGAAGTAGGGATTTGCCAAGGTATGCACAATGGATCTCAAGTGATATGTACCATGAAGTCCTAGTAATCATATGCAAATAAACCACCCCACTAGGATGAACAGGGTTAGCTATGAGTGCTAAACTCTACATGATGAATAAATGGGTGGTAAGAAAAGTAACAAAGTATAAGCCTAAGCAATAAGACTCATCTCGCTATAAAGTAAGACTTAAGAGCTTGATAGAGAGAGAAAACATGGCATCTATCTTATTCTACTTTACTTCTTTCTTTTTATTTTTCTTTTTCTTTCCTTTTCCTTTTTCTTTTTTCTTTTTTCCTTTTTCTTTTTCTTTCCCTTTTCCTTTTTCTTTCTTTTGTTTTTTCATTCCTTTTCTCTTCCCTACAAAAGATTAAGAGGTGCCGACAAAAGATCTAATATATGAAATAAAAGCGAGGCATAAAATGGTTGGTGGATTTCAACAAACGCTAAACATGATCACTAATATGCCTCCTTTAAAGATGTGCAAGGCAAAATATAAATGTGCATGGCAAAAGAATCCACTACTTGGAATAGCAAATGAGAAGGTGCTATGATAGGTAGATATGGTGAATTCACTGGAAGACTGAAGTGGCTTAATGGGAGTTTCTCTCTCTTTTTTTTTCTATTTTTCTTGCCTTTTTTTCTCTCACGGTTGATTCAACTTTTTTATCAACCTTGGTTTCTTACCTCTCACAGCTCATTCTTTTTTTAGTGAGAAACTCCAGAAGGGGTTGGGATTGATGTACCGGCGGAGTATGCTAGATCCCAATGTAGGAAATGCAATGCCAAGTACCGATGAGGCTAGCAACATAAGATAAAAGGATGATTGGCTTGGAGAACATCTTGTCACGATGAAATGCAAACCTGAAAAATGTAAACTATATGAAAAGGTTGTGGAAGCGTAGGGAACTCGAAAACCATCTATGATAGGACATTTAGTCCTGAACTAGCAAGTACACCACCATGTCTTCATGACTGACCATGAAGCTTTAAATGCAAGTATTTTGAAGCCTAGCAAAGCCAAGATAAGAACACCTGCACAGGAGTTAGAATTATGAGTTTTTTAAGTTTCTTTCAGGAACAAAAAAAAAGAAGAAACACTGAAAATGCCATTAACTGATCTGTCAACTTCTGAGAAGATAAGTGGTGCGGAGAAGAAATATTCAATTAATGATGTTGGAAAAGTAGTTTCTGAGAAAGAAAAAAAAGGAAAACTGAATAATTCGTTTCAGTGCCTATATCTGATATGTCATGAGGCTAATTGGATTTCTTACTGAAAGATCAAATGGTTGGAAACAAACTGAGTACGAGTATATATATAAAGACCAAATGTATTTACCAGATTTATGTGCCTGAAGAAGATAACACAAGACCGTCATGTGAGAACTATGCATCATGCATGGATGGACCGAGTTTTAAAAGGGTAGAAAAATGTACAACTCCTATATAGAGAGCCCTGCGGTGAATGGAAACAGAGAACTGTTCAGTTGAAGTAGCAATGAGGCAAAATAAACCTTAAAAATGTTTTTCATGTGTGGGATCAGATAAAAGCAAGGTTAACTGGGGATAGATACAAACAAGGAAACATCAGGGTGTCGATGAACATACTGCTGAGAAAATCAGGGTGTCGATGAACATGCATAAAACCATTAAGTACAGTGTGATTATGCATGTACTAACCAGATTATGGACAGAATGGAAGATACAGCTTGAGATCCTCCAGGATAGCATCTCTTCAGCTGGACCGAACTCAACTATGTCATGACAACTTGCTTACCAGGAGAACCAGGTCTGCCTGAACCCACAGGACCAACCTTTTACCGAGATTGATCTGAAAAGACCAGAGTAACATCGTAACATTAGCATCTGATTGTACATATTCAGATCGATCAGCCAGAGTAAGGCACTTCCAATGCATCACCCATTAATAAGTGAGGATAGTTTGCATGTAAATAGCTTTGCAGCATATAAACCATCTGGACAAGTGACATCCTAATTTAGGGTTGGCTGTTCAAAATTGCACAAGTATTACATGGACAACAATGGACATTTGTTTCTTTGCAGAAGCAGGTACTTACTGCTGGTGGTTCCCAGAACCTTTCCTATACTGAGAAAACTTCAGATTTTTTTTATGAGATTGAGCAGAACTTCAAAATGTCACATGATGAATTTGTGAGACTTCGTGTTGCTGTAGTAATTATGATCCATTTCCTTGTAGCGAAACTTGTAGAGATCCTACATCTGGTTCAAAAGAAAGTCAGACATTAGTATGGAGATAAATAACAGAGCTCGACACTGCCTTTGATTAAGAGAATATACAGGCTTTCCCCTAGCTTGGTTAAGGAATTATTTGCTTCTGACAAATATAAAATGTTCCTATTGTTTAAAGTCTCATTTCACATGAATGCACTTACCAGATCATAACACTTGTAGGAATCCTATAAGTGTTGGACTGAATACTACAAGTATACAAAAATGTATAATTCCAGGATAGAGTCCTGCACAATATATGGAAACAGAACATTGTTCAGATTATGCTGTATGAGGCAAACCAGACCCCCCAAAAATGTACATACTGACCAGATTTATGTACAGGCAGAGGATGCCACAAGACCCTCATGTGAGAAGTGTGCATGGATGGACAGAGTGATCCCTTGAAGGGCTCAAAACTGTACAACTCCTAGATAGAGCTCTGCACAGGGTATTAAAACAAGTGGGTTATTCAGAAAACTCGTTGTGTGGAATTCATGTGTAGGTACTAGGAATGAGTACTAGTGAACAAAGAAATGTCTTGTTTACCTCTGGATTGGTCAGATTTCACTTCATTGGCGGAGGTACAGAAGGTTGATTGTGTGGGGGGTGGGTGGGTGTAAAATTTGTCAACCCGTCGCAGCCCTTGCTGAGTTACACATATCTCCGCCAGTGTTTGATTTACTGGAATTGTCCCTTAAACTTGCTACACCGCAAAAGAGGACAAAATCCTGCATAGTAGATGGAAACAGAAAGCAGTTAAGACTATGCTGTAATGAGGTAAAACGAAGCAAATAAAATGGTTTGATGTGTGTGGGATCAGGAAAAAGCAACGTTAGTTAGGGACAAGATACAGTTAAAGAATATTGGACTTATGGGATGATTACGTGCGTACATGATGGCTGATACAGACTGAAGTCTTGGTGCTTGCACTGGCAAAAACTGATGAGAGCCTGAAAACTGACTACACTTTTGTATACAAAGAGAATTCTACGAGACTGGTGATGTAGCAATCAAGAAGACAAAAAGAGAGCCCTGCACAGAAGATTAAAATAAGTGGGTTATTCAGTTCATATGAAATGACAGTAATTCTATAGAACCAAACAAAAAAATCTGAATGATTTTGAAGCTAACGAGGTTAGCAAAACCAAAGCGAACTGGTGAGTAGAGAATGAGAAGAGGATAAGAACGTGTTTGTTACCTTGGAAGGATTCGTCAGGCTCTGATTATTGGAATTGTCCCTGTTAACCTGCGGCACTGCCTTTTAAGCTCCTCGCTATTGCCTACACTGACGTTTAGTACTCGCAGGG
>NC_057810.1:56583094-56590937 GCF_018294505.1 Triticum aestivum | reverse complement strand
TTCAGGGAGCCCGTCCTCTGGAAGCGATTTGATGTCAGGACAGTAACTGATCTCTAATTCCTGAAGAGAATTCGGGAGGGCGTCCTTGGGCACCGATTTGATGGCAGGACAATTCCATATCTTTAATTCCTGTAGAGAACTCGGGTGGCCGTCCGAAAAAGTGGGAAGTAATTCGAGTTCAGAACAACCTGAGATCTCTAATTCCTGCAGAGAACTCGGGAGGCTGTCCTTGGGCAATGATTTCATGGAACATCCGTAGAATAATAAGCTGTGCAAAGAACTCGGGAGGCCGTCCATGGGAAGCGAATGGAGAGAGTTGCATGAAAAGAAACGTAAGTTCTTGATGCTGGCAAGTCTCTTTAGACCTGCCGGGAGGATCTGCAATTTGTCGCAACAAAGAAATGTGAGATCTTGGAGGGAGGTGAGAAGCCGGAGGGCCTCTTCTGGTATGGGCTCCACCTCTTTGCTACCAAGAAAGGTCAATGTGGTGAGGGAGGAAGAGAGGAGGCTGCAGATGGACACCGACAGAACTCCGGAGGAGTCCTCTATGGATAGGGTATGTAGTATTGAGGAACGGCTAACTCTTAGGTTTGTGAGTTCTTCCAGGCCGAATAGAGTGAGTTCTTCCAGAGAGCTCGGGAAAGGGAAACAAGACGAGGAGTCCGAATATGAGGAAAGCAAATTGGGGCAATTCTCTACACGCAATTGGCGGAGGGAGCGTAGACGCTGGAGACCTCCTGCTGCTGCTTCCTTGTTGTCGCCCCCTGAACATGAACTGGGGAGTATTCTCAGCTGAGCGCAACTTCGGAGCTTCAACTCCTGTAGTTGGGTAGGCAAGAGCAGCAGTCCTCCTTCTGCCATCGCCACTATTTCCTCCTCGTCTTTTGTCTCTTGCTGGTGTTTTCCACTCTGCCACTCCGACACACCAAGTTCTGTCATCTTTTCACACCTTTCTATTTGCAGGCCGGTGAGCTTCGGGAACTGAGAGAGCAGTTGAGTCAATTCTTTCCCGCCACCACCACTTTCAGAAATGCAGAGTTCTTCAACTGGAATCTGGTACAGGACATGGCTCTCGCCTCCGATTGGTGATAGGACAATACTCGAATAACCACTTATAGTGAGGGACTGCAGAGATGTTAGCATTTGTACGATACCCAAGGGCAAAGGAGGGCAATTAGTTATAGTCAACTCTTTTAGATCACGCAAATTACCGAAAGCAAACTCATTCCAAAACAAGCCATCTGCACCATCCGCCGCCCAAATTTCCAACCTTAATCCTGGTCTTCCGTACCATCTTTCCGAGTAAGTGAGCTTCTTAAAATTTGAGCCTGTTTGTGCTATCTCAATGGAGCATAGAGTACGGGTCCAAGGGATAGGAGGTATTGTCCTTAGGTTTGGGAATCTTACAATCTTGAGCTCCCGTAGTCTAGAGAACCAAGTCATGTTCGCTACTTCTTGCTCTGGTTGGGAGCAAGTACAACATGAAAATGGCAACTCCACAAGTTCATGGCAGTCTTCAATAATGAGCACTTCCAGGTGGAAGAAAAAACCACAAGTTTGATTTGCAGCCCAGTTTGTCAGTTTTGGTATCTTAATAAACACTAGCTTTTTTAAATTTTGAAAGCCTTGTTTTTTGAGACAATAGTTTTGATAGCCTGGGCTTGCAATGCAACCCTTGCACTCACCATGGGGCTCATGGACCGACCAGAACTCTCCTAATGGTGGGAAAGTTTTCCAAGATACATCAGCCAAGTGAAGAGATTCCAAATTTTTGACCAAGAGGTTCTTACCTAGCCATGTTGGGCAACTAGTACCTCCGTGCCCTCTAATGCACAGATCTCGAAGGTCACTATGTGGTGCAAGGTTTTCCAGAACATTTTCTTCTCTTCTTGGCTCCCTGGTAGATCTTTCCATATCCCACTCTAATGTTAGTTCACGCAAGTGGTTCCTATGTATTGGTTTTATAATTAGTTCCTTTCCCCGTGCCCCCTTCTCTTGCACCTTTTCAAGATTATAAATACTAAGCGACCCTCCAAGCTCTGTTAATTGCGCTAGCTGACTTAGTTCGAAACCAGTATTTTCTTTACCAACCTCAAACCTTCTTAATTCTGAAAGCAATTTAAGTTTTCCCACCTCAGATATGTCAGAATGACCCTCAGGATCTCCTTTTGGCACTAGGAAATGACGCAGCTTTATAAGGTTGGTGATATGTCTAATTGAAACAGCGTCTTTCCATTTTTCAAGATTTATTATCTCTAGATGATAAAATTGGAATAGCATACTAGGCAAGTCGATGTTGCCTGCGTTATCTGATGGCTCGATCCTTAGGTAACGAAGATGGATGTTTTCTGAAAAATTATGCAGAATGTCCTCCATAGAGTATGATGCTCCAGATAGAAAAATAGTGCGAAGGGCTTTGGCTTTTTTAAACAGATCACGAAAGATCTTGGCGAAGCTACCATGATATCGTATAAACAACATCAGAGTACGTAGGTTTTCAACTTTTAATCTTTTACCTAATGCACGCAAATCATCTTTATAGTCGCCGAAAGTCATTCTATCATCAACATCTTTGTCATCTACAATTATGGATAAATGACGTACAGATGGGGAGATGTGTATGGACCTGACATTAGAACTACATATGCTAACACATTCATCTGACGATACCTTGGTGGCCAATTCGTGCAATAGATCATGAATAACATAAAAATAACGACCATCTTCTTTTTTGTCTTTTCTGAAAAAACCGTAATTGACCAACTCATGCAAATGGTCTAGTCCAACATCTTCGGTCCTTCTATTCTGGTCACATGGACGCAAAATACCAAGTCCAACCCACAATTGAACTAACTCCTTGCTATCAAATTCATAATCTTCAGGAAATAAAGCACAATATACAAACAACTGTTTTAAATGGAAAGGGAGAAAATCATAGCTAAGTTTGAGGGCTGGCATGATGTCACTCTCACTGGTTTCTAGTTCCCATTCTTTGCTTTCTAGAACTCTTTTCCAATAGTCCAAAGTAAGTAGGTTTCGTAGTAATCTACCTACAGTTTTAGTTGCAAGAGGGGAACCTTTCAAACGGCGCACTATTTCGTGACCAGTTTCAAGTAATGCAGCAGGATGTTCTCCCCATGGTTCTAGCTCGTTACCAAATACACATGCTTCGAAGAAACACATGGTATCTGCATCATCTAGCCTGTCCAGCTCTAGTTCGCAATTGGTTGTCCTAACCATTTCTGCTACCATTGGTATTCGAGTTGTGACTATAATGAAATTACCCTTGGATTCAACCTTTTTGAAAGGTGCTAATAGTTTTTTCCACTCATCCTCTCGGTATGTCCACACATCATCCAAGACAAGTAAAAACCTCTTGCCTTTTAGTCTTTGTTGAATAAGTTCTTCAGCACTAGCGTTATCCTTTTCACCATCAACTCTATCGATTTTGTTGACTATCTCTTTTGCCAACCTATCTGCACTAAAATCGAGAGAGACACATATCCAAATTGAAGCCTGGAAAGAGCTATTGACTTCTTGGCATATGTGTTGCGTAAAAGTTGTTTTTCCAATACCCCCCGTTCCAAAAATTGGAAGCACGTTAAGTTGACTCAAAGAGTACTCATGACTATTAATAACATCTACAATTTTCGTTTTTTGGTCATCCCTCCCGTAAAACTCAGGTTCTACAATCTCTAATGTGGTTTTGGATCTGTTTATAGCAATTTCTTGGATGCGAGTGCGGCTAGAGCCTAACAAATCTAGATTAAGAATTATGGAGACCTTAGCACATACTTCCTTCAGCTGAACTACCATGTCCATCATCGTTTTAGACATTTGCACCCTATTAAACTTCAATTCTTCGCAATCGCTATGGTTTGCAACCTCTGGCATGATAGCTTGAGGATTATCATTTTCTATTTGAACAGTCACAGGGGCTTGAGGATTATCATGGTGGACAGATATAGGAGAGTAGCATGGAAAGTGTTTACCGAAAGTGTGGGCAGCGTTGCGAGCACTTGAGATGACCTTGGGCATGCATCTGCCACCAACCTTCTTGACACAGCCTTGCTTGGAGCTGACGCCCCGCCTGCCATACAAGCATCCTTGCTTGCCAACATTTTCTTGGTGATCACCAGAATAATTTTCTTGGAGATCACCAGGGTCATTTTCTTGGTCACCATCACGGCTAGCAGCACCCAAGCACGGAAGGCAGTTGAGCTTGCTGGTGACATGCCTCGCCGTGTGTTCAACATTGATGCGGAGGCCCTGAACGGAACCCACAGCGATCATGTCAGTGGCATGGTAAGTTCCTTTAAGGGCGTCCTGGATGCGGAAGTACTCCATCTCATCCAGCACATCATCAGCCCGGTATGCGAGCTGCTCCAGCTTGCGCAGGAGCTCCTTGAGCGCGAGGCCACGGATGCCCCTGCCCTGGGCATTCTCGAGCATCCCATGCGCATACAACAGCTCCATCTTGAGGGCGTCGATGTTGCCATCGAGATCCGCGCTAGCTGCCCAGGCCTCCAGCAAACCATCCGTGACAGGGGCCAGAGCCTTCTCCAGCACCCACCTCGCCGCGCCTATGGCGGTGTCCATGGTCGGGCGGCTGAAACACCATTAGCAAATACATACATTGATTATTAAGTCAGTAACAGAGAAACAGCGCTGATTCCAGAGCGATGATTTGAGACGAGGGTTAGCATAGCCGGAAGGAAGGCGTACGTACCGTCGTGAAACCCCCTGCCTAGAAGACTAGTGTGCGTGGAGGTGGAGAGTGGATGTGTGTGGAGAGAGATGTGCAGCAGGAGGGGAGATATAAAGAGACGTTCGGCGTCGGCGTCCCCAAAAAGGTTATGGGACGAAGTAAAATAATGGCTGGCCAGCAAGGCGAAAAACTCTGCTTCAGATCTCGTGCCACGGCTGCTTGAAATACGAGTATTACTCGGTACTACTCCATCGACCTTTGACTCAGCTCAACCGTTGACAAGCAGTGGGGGTCAATGGCGCGAGATCTTGCGTTAAAAATGGAGATTTGCTTCAGATCACGTGTCGTGTCAGTTTATCAACTTAGAGCCTGTTCGAAATCTTTCCACTCCACCAAATCCGCTTCCGTGTCTTTGACTCTTTTGACGTCGTGGAGTTGGTGCGTTCGGCACCGCTCTGGGAGCGCAGTTGAGCAGCCGAGAGAATCCCAACAGGCTCTTCGATTAGTACTTGAAAGTACTCCCTTCTTGCAATTTAGTTGCCTTTCTTGCAATATATGTTCGATTGGGCAAGAGCGATAATCTTTTACTGAGACTGAAAAAGGCTTTCGCCCCGCTTTATAAATAAAGCAAACCGCCAAAGAACGCACATACACGGACTAGTTCACACGCACACACCCAAATCTCACAAAGAAGTACAAAGGTTCTGTTGAGGGCACAGCTCAACAAGCCCACAAAAAACAAAAAAGAAAACAAGGCAGCCGCCAGGGGCGAGGAAGGTGCCTAATCAGGCTCTGGTGGAGGCGGCGGGGGTGGCGGCGACAGGCGGACGACCATCGATCGGAGGTTGGTGATGAAGGCGGAGATGGCATCGCGGTCCAGGGGGCGGCTAAGCGGCCGCCAAAGCTGCAAGAAACCAGAGAATTTGAAGAGCGCGTCAGTAGCTCATCGAAGAGGGGTGCGCTGGATCACACGCTTATTACGGACCGTCCAGAGGGTCCAGGCTAGGACCCCAATCTCAAGCCACCTAATGTGGCGAGACGACACGAGGGAGATCTGGAGTTTGGCAAATAAGTCGGGGAAGTTGTTGTGGCACCAATCGCCACCAACCACTTCCCGAAAGCAGCTCCAAACGAACTGAGCGGATACGCAGGAGAAGAAGATGTGATTCAAGTCTTCGGGGACATCGCAGAGGGGACAAATGCCCGAGCCCGGGCCATTTCGTTTGCGGACCTCAACCCCAGACGGAACCCGACTGCGAATCCATTGCCACATGAAGATCCGGATTTTCAGAGGTAGGCGAATGGACCACACTATCGAGAGGGGGAGGGGGCGGAGGAGGGGGCGATGGCCTGGTAGAGGGACTTGGTGGAGAACATGCCGGTGGGCTCCAGGCGCCAACGCACTTGGTCGAGCCCACCGTCCGCCCTAGGCTCGTGCAGGGTTACGCAATCCAGCAGCTCGCGCCAAGCAGCAGATTCCGGAGGACCAAATGGCCCGCGGAAGGTGAGACGCCCTAAGTTAATAAGGGCCCTCTCGACAGAGATCACAGGGTCAATGGCGATGGAGAAAAGGCCGGGAAAGCACGCCGCGAAGGGGGCGTCACCAGCCCAATGATCAAACCAGAACAAAGTCGCCGCTCCGGAGCCAACCGAGATGGAAGTCCCGATGCGGAGCACCGGGAGGAGCTAGACGACCGACTGCTAGAACTAGGAGCCGCCAGTTCGTTGGCAGAAGGCGAGGGGCTGTCCACGCAGATATTTGTTCCGGATGATGTCAAGCCAAAGACCGCCCATGCCTTGCAAGATGCGCCACAGCCAACGGGAGAGAAGAGCGATGTTCATCCGCTTAGAACACATAATGCCCAGGCCGCCCTGCTCTCTGGGCTTGCAAATGTCCGGCCAACTGACCGTCATGCTCATCAGCCCAGTAAAAGCGAGACTGGACTTTGGCAATCTCCTTGTGCAGAGTCTCATGGAGGCTGTAGAATCTCATAAGAAACAAGAGGAGGCTGGAGAGGGAAGAATTGATGAGAATAGTCCTGGCCGCTTTAGATAGCCATCTCCCCTGCCAAGGCTCAATGCGCGTTTGAAGCTTGGCCACGGACGGGCGCAAGTCCACGACGGTGAGCCGGGAGTCACTAATGGGCGTCCCCAAGTAGGTCGTGGGGAAGGAGCCCAGGCGACAGTTAAGCTGGTTGGCAATGGCGATGCATTCCTCGGGTGGGTAGCCCAACACAATAACATCACTCTTGTCGAAATTAATTTTTAGGCCAGACATTTGTTGGAAGCATAGTAGGAGGAACTCGAGGGGAGATGTCCACCTCAGAGCCTTCCACCATGATGATGGTGTCGTCTGCATACTGGAGGAGGGAAATCCCGGACCCATCGGCGAGATGGGGGGTGATCCCGCGGATATGGCCAGCCGCCTTCGCCTTATCCAGGATGGCGGCAAGGGCGTCAACGACCATGTTGAACAGGAACGGGGAGAAGGGGTCGCCTTGTCTAACCCCACATAAGGTGGTGAAGAAAGGGTCGATCTCGCCGTTAATGTTAACAGCCGTTTGACCGCAGGAGACCATCTACATAACTCTTGTGATCCGGCAGTCGTCGAAGCCCTTCCGGAGTAACACTTCCCGAAGGAAGGACCAACTAACAGTATCATAGGCCTTACGGAAATCGATCTTCAAGAAGACCGCCTTGAGGTGTTTGACGCGGACCTCGTGAAGAACTTCATGGAGGACAAGGACCCCATCCAGTATATACCGGCCTCGGATGAAGGCGGACTGGTTGGGGTGAGAAATGTGGTCTGCAAGTAGGGTCACCCTATTGGCGTACCCTTTTGCCAGAATCCGGAATATCACGTTGATGACCGTGATCGAGCGAAACTGGTGAATGTCAGACGCGCCAGGCACCTTGGGGATGAGGGAGATAATCCCAAAGTTAAGGCGACTGAGGTCAATGGCCCCAACGCAGAACTCCTCAAAGATGGCCATGACCTCAGGTTTAATCACGTTCCAGAAGGTCTGGAAGAATTTCACCGGTAGGCCATCGAGACCAGGCGTCGAGGTGGGATTCATGCCCCTAATTGCAGCCCAAACCTCGCCCTCGAAGAAGGGGGCCGTAAGAGCCGCGTTC
>NC_057810.1:56469556-56475296 GCF_018294505.1 Triticum aestivum | reverse complement strand
CGGTCCCTTACGGAATAGCGCATAACTGGGGTTTGAACTTTTGTCACTCTCGCAACCCACCATCTAATAACTACTCCACAATGCATTCCCTTAGGCCCAAATAGGTGAAGTGTCATGTAGTCGACGTTCACATGACACCACTAAGAGAATGGCAACATACACACCATCAAAATATCGAACACATATCAAGTTCACATGATTACTTGCAACATGATTTCTCCCGTGACCTCAAGAACAAAAGTAACTACTCACAAATGATAAACATGCTCAAGATCAGTGGGGTATTGAATAGCATAATGGATCTGAACATATGATCTTCCACCAAATAAACCATATAGTAATCAACTACAAGATGTAATCAACACTACTAGTCACCCACGGGCACCAATCTATAGTTTTGATACAAAGATTGAACACAAGAGATGAACTAGGGTTTGAGAGGTGTTGGTGTTGTGAAGATGTTGATGAAGATAACCCTCCCCAAGATGGGAGAGTTTTTGGTGATGATGATGACGATGATTTCCCCCTCCGGGAGGGAAGTTCCCCTGGAGGAATCGCTCCGCCGGAGGGCAAACGTGCTCCTTCCCAAGTTCCGCCTCGAGGCGGCAGCACTTCGTCCTGAATGTCCCCCCCTTGATTATTTTAGGTCAAAATGACTTATATACCAGAAGATGGGCACCAGAGGTGGGCTGAGGAGGGCAGCACCCACCAGTGCGCGCCTGGGCCTCCTGCGCGCCCAAGTGAGTTGTGCCCACCTGGTGGCCCTCCTCTGGTACTTATTTGCTCCAATATTCCTTAAACAATCCAAAAAAATCCTCAGGGAGTTTCAGCTCATTTGGAGTTGTGCAGAATAGGTAGCTTGGCGTAGCTTTTTCAGGTCCAGATTTCCAGCTGCCAGAATTCTCCCCTTGGTGTATACCTTGCATATTATCAGAGAAAAGGCATTAGAATTACTCCAAAAAGCATTATTATACAATAAAATAACATAAATAACAGTAGGAAAACATGATGCAAAATGGACGTATGAACTCCCCCAAGGTTAGACCTCGCTTGTCCTCAAGCAAAAATGGAAATCGAAAAACATGCCCACATGCTTAGAGAGAGAGGTGTCGATAAAAACAAGAATAAGGACATAGCAGCATCATGTGACTTATTATAACAACAACAAACTTCAATACAAAACTTTTATTATAGAACTTTTATCATATACTTCTCATGAACAAGTGACAATTCATGACAACACTGAAGTATAAAGCATAAACTCTATTGTAAAGCAACAAACTATGTTCTTAGTCAACTTTGCAACTATAATTCATCATCTTTTCAGGAAGGGTCACGTATCGGAGCCTTTAGGCAAGTCCACATACTCAACCATCATTTAGTCTTCTATGATTGCTAACACTCACCGCGGACACATGAGCAAAACATTTCAACCGGATACAAAGAAAGATAGGGGCTTATAGTTTTGCCTCCCAACACACTCACCTCAAGGGTGATGTCAATAATAATAACTTATGCTACCCATATTCAACTGGACATATGTGCCTAGATCTTTCCTCACCACATGATGCTTGCCAAAGGAGAAAAATAAAAGGAATAGAGAGAAAAACTTTGGCTCTTGCATAAAAGTAAATACATGAAAGTAAAAAGATAGGCCCTTCATAGAGGGAAGGAGAGGTTGCCATGCGCTTTTTGTTTGTATGCTCAACCCCTTAGTGCAAGAGAAAGTCACGTTATATTGCCCCTTGTGATGGCAACCTTTTTTATGCAGTTAAAATTTATATGAGTTGTTTTCCAAGCTTATGGCACTTTTAAACTATTTGTGTGTTTCCAGCATAAGTCTCGTTGTGCAACACCGGACACCTTTAGAGATTCGGCAAAAACATTTTCGGATATTGCTATATATGCATCGGTTTCAAATTGTGTCTTTGGTCAATAGTTGGGTTGCCCGGCTCCTGTGCTTGCCTCCTATGTTCCGCTTTGTTTGGCCAGAGGTGCAAAGGAAGAACCATTGCGATTGTGCTTCCAGCTCGCATAGTTTAGCACCTCAGTGGAGAAAGCCGGAAAATGACTGTCACAATAAGCGTAAACTGGTCAGCGATCCGATGACTATGTTAAATGACGGGCCGTTCATAATATTGGCCGAAGTGTCTACGACTTGACCTCGGCTGTCGCCGAACACTAACCGGGGGCTCGTAGTTAGCTTCCCCAGTTTAAAGCTCCTATGACTACATGAAAGTTATAAAGCCCGCATATTTGATTGCCTCGTTTTCACTAACACAAACCGCCTTCGGGCACCGAGACGTCGGCTAAGGGTTGTCTCGTTATTAAGGAAACACCCTGCATAGTATCTACAAAGGGGTAGAAGCCGATAATGGGTCACTTTCAACTGATAAACGGTCGCAACGGAGTCAAAATAAACATATCATCGGTATTTGTATTTAATATACAAGGGCCGCCTTCCGTAATCATCATTATAAAGCCATAAATATGCATCAATTTGACTTAAGCTTTTGGCCAAGCTGGGTTGCCTGGCTCCTGTGCTTACCCCTACGTTTCCGATTGTTCGGCTAGACGGTAAAGGGAACACCTCTGTGGTTGTTACTACCGGGTCATCCGAGTTAGTACCTCAGACTGAGTGAAGCCGAAAGTTAGCAATATTAAAGGATCACATTGTCGGCAATGATGAAAGTAAAAATTTTGGTTCATTAATACCATAGAGTTCGGGAACTTTCCCGAACTAAATCCTCAATATTTTTCTCCCGCATTGCTCGGAGGTGAGGTTTCATGATCATGCTTAGCATGACAACCCAACGAAAGGAACCGATAGCGGGACTATTTTCTTTGGAAAATGTTTCTTACGCTAAAACGTAACATGACATATCTCTCCGTGTACCTTTGTTTATAAAACCCTATGGCCAGATTGCCTTGTTTTCCATAAATCTTTGCCCTTATAATGGCTTTATAAAGTAGGAAACACTCCTCGGCTACTGGCCGAAGAGGTTGAAGCCGATGGTCGGTCAACAAAATTTTGTATAATACGGATTCAAGCATTAATGATCTAGAGTACTTAGATACATAGAATCATTACACATAATCTGTGATTTTACTATGGATATCGTTCCTTAATTCGGCCATCCATGCCCACATTAAGGCTCGGGGCTAATGGGCTTCACACTCATTATTTGTAAATTTTAAAGGGGCACATCGATCCCCTGATCTGATGTTGCCACCCGACCAGTGTCTCGGGGGCTACTGCGTTACCTGTTCATTGCAGAAAATTCAAAATGCTTACTGTTTGGCTTGACCGAACTAGGGGCAAACGCGTCTTCGGACAACAATAGGTACCATCTGGACCTATCTAGCGTCAACCTAATATATTGGGGCAACTTCTCAAGACCCTCTCTCAAGGGCCCGTTTGCCGATCAATATTATCTCTAATATATTACACTGCGCTTCTATTCCTACGTATGCTGTCGTGCTAGGAGTTGATCATTAGGCCGATTTCGCGCATCGACCTGAGTCTCAGGGGCTGCTTGGATTAGCGGTTTCATGTTTTCCTTTAGGTGCATCTCGGGTTTTAGACCGATACACACCTTGAGGGTTACTGGCTATATATCTCGGTAGAGAATAAATTGCACCAATAAAAAATACTGACAAAAATCGGCCCGTAGTCGGGGTGGTGCACCACCTCGGTAGCAGTCCGGCATAAAGCTTGGGCGCCAGTGGCTGGCTCCATAGAGTGCATTTCCGGCATTAAGCTCGGCTAAACTCCTTCAACTTTTTTGAACCAAGGTGATTTATGACACCTCGGATACAATACGGCGTTGGGGCTTGGCATAGTCCGGCGTTGGAGCTCGGATATAGTCCGGGGCTGGAACTCGGATGCAGTTCGGCGTTGGAGCTCGGCTATAACAATACTCTTTGGATACAGTCCGGCGTTGGCGTTCGAATACATTCCGGCGTTGGAGCTCGGAAGCGGTCTGGCGTTGGTGCTCGGCTGCAGAAGATACCTCGAATGTAGTCCGGCGTTGGAGCTCGGACACGAGAGGACACTGCCGCCTGGAACAACTTCAAACCTGAGGTGTGGCATAAAAATAACAAGGCATTGATAAAGGTCGGAAACTTAAAGGGGCTCCTCGGATACCCGACGTGTAAACTCTTCAGATGCACTTTGGCGATCCTCAAAATCGAAGATGAGAAGATTTGTTGAAACCGGTTTTCAAGACCGACGACCGAAGATGAAGAACTGTTCGGAAGAATCGAGAAGCGTCCCCAACTTGAAACCGGTTCAGGGGGCTAATGATGGTGTCCTGGACTAGAGGGTACTCACCACGTCGTCTCCCAATCAGTTAGATTGGGTAGAGGACCCCCATGGCCGTATACTCATGGGCCAGTTCGGACAGCCCAAGCCGCATACAAGAAGGACTCCACAAGACTTGGCGCCCAAGACAAGGACTCTCCTAAACCCTAGGCCTCTGGTGTGTTATATAAACCGAGGCCAGGCTAGTCAATAGACATTCTCATATTCATTATTACAATCTCGTGGTAGATACATGTACTCTATATTATACTCATATGAAAACAATCAAAAGCAGCGTGTAGGGTATTATCTCTTTCGTGAGAGCCCGAAGCTGGGTAAAACCCCGTGTCCATGTTACCATCGCTCCAAGACGCCTATCTTAGGACCCCTACTACGAGATACACCGGATTTAGAACTGACATTGATGCTTTCATTGAGATCCTGTTGGATGATCGTCACGGATCGATGGGATGATCAGGTAATATTTTTTCAGTTAGATCTGTTCCACATAAATTATATTTTTTCTGCAAATTATTGTGGCTGCCTTGGGTTATTCGTTCGCACTCCCAGACAGAGATCAAGGACTTTTATGGCCATGGCCGGCGTTCCGTGATGCGCCAAATCCCAAGGCTCAACCTACCATGGTCACTGTGAACATCTGTAGGCGGCGGCCGAAGATGGAGCAAAGTCACGTAGCAATCATGCTCGTGCAGTGCGGCGACCGATGTGAAACTCCAATCTGAGCAGCAGGGTTCGGTCCCGGATTGATCTGTTGCTGCTCCAGTGCAATACCAAGTCCGGCAGCCGTACTCAATTAGGCCTCCTAGCAACCACGCATCCATCCAGGGAAGGCTCTTGGCTTCCTTTTCCTTTTCTTTCTAAACTAAGTATTAAATCTGTGGCTGGTCGGCCATTACTTCTATTGACTATGCATAGATCACGCACTAACATATACTAGCAGTTATTTGCTGACACATATTTCAACCATGATTAAAGAAAGTGGAGGCTTTGTTCTCTCCACCAGCGCATCCAATGGTGATCACAGTACGACCTATATAATGGTCGAACCAATTTTCTGTTTGCGGTCCGTTCAAGACCTGGGCTGCTCTGCGAGTTGGGACTTCGTCGTGCCTTCACGATAATCGACCTCGACTACGCCCACGTTGCCACTTCGGCGAGCCGTCGTTGTCCCGTCTGCGTCGACCAAACAATGGCGTCGCCTCAGCACGCGTCTCTGCACCGGCATCTCCGCAGTGCCACCTCATATTATTTTCATTATTTATTTCACTTAAATCAATTAATAAGAATATTTTTAAATTATTTCTTTGCTATTACTTTTGGGGTTGCACAATTTTATGTGCGCAGGTAATCACCTTTGACTTCGTCACGCGGTCAACTCTATGGGGCCAACAACGTCGTCCTTCCTGTGTTGATCAA
>NC_057810.1:56445567-56469244 GCF_018294505.1 Triticum aestivum | reverse complement strand
TTGGGGAGTCGCCTCGGCGCACGTCCCTTTGTCAGCATTACCACGCGATCACTTCACCGGGCCGACCTCGACGCTTAGGCCATATCTCTTTCATTATTTACTTCACTTGTATTAATCAAGTAGAAGATTTTTTTAATATACATTATTATTTTTATTTGTCATTACTTTTGATTTGCACTATTTTATATGTGCAGCTAATCGACTCAGACTGAGCCGCGCTGTCGCCTCCGTCGACCAAATTGTGTTGTCGCCTTGGCGCGCTGCCCTGTGTTGGCAACCTTGCGTCGTCGCTTCGTTAGCCTACTCGGCCGGAGAATCCGGTGTCACCTGCCGACCTGCTCCATCACGGCTGCTGGACTGGGGCTTCATCTTTTCGAAGTGCCGAACTCTCTGCTCGGCCACCTCCGGACCATCCTGGGGGCTGGAACCTTGTCCCGCATCAAGCTCGGACCGCGTCATCAATGCCGAACACATTAACTAGTTAAGTCGCTTTCATGCTCAAAAACTTTCAGTTTTAAATTTTGTTTGGTTCGACCAATCATTATACTTTTTTGGCAAAAAGTTGTTTTTGAAAAAATTCCTTGTCATAACTTTGTTTGTGATACACAAATTCAAATACTTCGTTTACTTGGGGGCTTCCTTTATGAAGCCTTTCCTCTTGCATATGATTATACTTGTATGGCTTCGTTCCTTGTTCGTGTATTACGCCATAATATGCACCATGTTGACTTAAATGTTCTGCAAGCTGGGTTGCCTTGCTCCTGTGTTTACCTCTACGTTCTTGATTGTTTGGCTAGGGAGTAAAGGGAGCACCTCAGACTGGGTGAAGCCGAAAGCTAGCGCTCTTATTGTTTTCAATCATGATCGGCACACAACGGAACTCATGAGTACAAAAAATCTATTGCACAAGTCTCATAGTAACAATGAGCAACCGAAGAAAGGTATCGGTGGGGGTACTATTTTCTTCGAAGGTGCTTCTTACATTTCGTCAGTAATATAGCATAAGTTTTCTGAGTGCGCTTTGTTTGTTACAGCCTTATGGCCTGATTGCCTGGTTATCGGAAACATCGTCGATATTCTCGACAGGTGGAGTAAATAACACTTTTCGGCCCTTCACCGAAGAGGGAGAAGCCGACGGTCGGTTAAGACGCATTTAATGTTCGGGTGAACACAGATATGATATAAGTACTTCGGTACGTATAATCATTATACATAAAATTCATTTACCCAAGTCACTTGGGGGCTCTTAAAATTTATATGAGCTATTTTCCAAGCTTATGACACTTTTAAACTATTTGTGTGTTTCCAGTATAAGTCTCGCAGTGCAACGCCGGACACCTTTAGAGATTCGGCAAAAATATTTTTGGATATTGCTATATATGCATCAGTTTCAAATTGTGTCTTTGGTCAATAGTTGGGTTGCCCGGCTCCTGTGCTTGCCTCCTACGTTCCGCTTTGTTCGACCAGGGGTGCAAAGGGAGAACCACTGCGATTGTGCTTCCAGCTCGCATAGTTTAGCACCTTAGTGGAGAAAGCCGAAAACTGACTCTCACAATAAGCGTAAATTGGTCAGCGATCCGATGACTATGTTAAATGACAGGCCGTTCATAACATTGGCTGAAGTGTTTATGACTTGACCTCGGCTGTCGCCGAACACTAACCGGGGGCTCGTAGTTAGCTTCCCCAATTTAAAGCTCTTATGACTACATGAAAGTTATAAAACGCGCATATATGATTGCCTCGTTTCTGCTAACACAACCGCCTTAGGGCACCGAGACGTCGGCTAAGGGTTGTCTTGTTATTGTGAAAACACCCTGCGTAGTATCTACAAAGGGATAGAAGCTGAAGATGGGCCACTTTCGACTGATAAACGGTCGCAACGGAGTTAAAATAAACATATCATCGGCATTTGTATTTAATATACAAGGGCCGCCTTTCATAATCATGATTATAAAGCCATAAATATGCATCAATTTGACTTAAGATTTTGGCCAAGCTGGGTTGCCTAGCTCCTGTGCTTACCCTTACGTTCCAGATTGTTTGGCTAGGCGGTAAAGGGAGCACCTCTGTGATTGTTACTATCGGGTCATCCGAGTTAGTACCTCAGACTGAGTGAAGCCGAAAGTTAGCAATATTAAAGGATCACATTGGACGGCAATGACGGAAGTAAAATTTTTGGTTCATTAATACCATAGAGTTCGGGAACTTTCCCTGAACTAAATCCTCAATATTTTTCTCCTGCATTGATTGGAGGTGAGGTTTCATGATCATGCTTAGCATGACAACCCAACGAAAGGAACCGATAGCGGGACTATTTTCTTTAAAAAATGTTTCTTACGTTAAAATGTAACATGACATATCTCTCCGTGTACCTTATAAAACCATATGGCCGGATTGCCTTGTTTTTCATAAATCTTTGCCCTTATAATGACTTTATAAAGTAGGAAAACACTCCTCGGCTACTAGCCGAAGAGGTTAAAGCCGATGGTCGGTTAAAAAGTTTTGTACAATACGAATTCAAGCATTAATGATGTAGAGTACTTAGATACATAGAATCATTACACATAATCTGTGATTTTACTATTGATATCGATCCTTAATTTGGCCACTCGTGCCCACATTAAGGCTCAGGGGCTACTGGGCTTCATACTCATTATTTATAAATATTAAAGGGGCACATCGATCCCCTGATCTGATGTTGCCACCCGACCAGTGTCTCGGGGGCTACTGCGTTACCTGTTCATTGCAGAAAATTCAAAATGCTTAGTGTTCGGCTTGACCGAACTAGGGGCAAACGCGTCTTCGGACAACAATAGGTACCATCTGGACCTATCTGGCATCAAGCTAATATATTGGGGCAACTTCTCAAGACCCTCTCTCAAGGGCCCGTTTGCCGATCAATATTATCTCTAATATATTACACTGCGTTTCTATTCCTACGTATGCTGTCGTGCTAGGAGTTGATCCTCAGGCCGATTTCGCGCATCGACCTGAGTCTCAGGGGCTATTAGGATTAGCGCTTTCATGTTTTCCTTCAGGTGCATCTCGGGTTTTAGACCGATACACACCTTGAGGGCTACTGGCTATATATCTCGGTGGAGAATAAATTGCACCAATCAAAAATATTGACAAAAATTGGCCCACGGTCGGGGTGGTGCACCACCTCGGAAGCAGTCCGGCATAAATCTTGGGCACCCGTGGCTGGCTCCATAGAGGGCATTTTCGGCATTAAGCTCAGCTAAACTACTTCAACTTTTTTAAACCAAGGTGATCTATGACACCTCGGATACAATACGGCGTTGGGGCTTGGACATAGTCCGGCGTTGGAGCTCGGATATAGTCCGGCGCTGGAGCTCGGATGCAGTTCGGCGTTGGAGCTCGGCTGTAACAATACTCTTTGAATACAGTCCGACGTTGGAGCTCGGATACATTCCGGCATTGAAGCTCGGAAGCGGTCCGGCGTTGGTGCTCGGCTGCAAAAGATACCTCGAATGTAGTCCGGCGTTGGAGCTCGAACACGAGAGGACACTGCCGCCTGGGAACAACTTCAAACCTGACGTGTGGCATAAAAATAACAAGGCATTGATAAAGGTCGGAAACTTAAAGGGGCTCCTCGGATACCTGACGTGTAAACTCTTCATATGCACTTTGGCGATCCTCAAGATCGAAGATGAGAAGATCTGTTGAAACCAGTTTTCAAGACCGACGACCGAAGATGAAGAACAGTTCGAAAGAATCAAGGAGGGTCCCCAACTTGAAGACCGGTTCAGGGGGCTACTGACGGTGTCCTGGACTAGGGGGTACTCACCACGTCGTCTTCCGATCAGTTAGATTGGGCCGAGGACCCCCATGGCCGTATACTCATGGGCCAGTTCGGACAGCCCATGCCGCATACAAGAAGGACTCCACAAGACTTGGCGCCCAAGACAAGGACTCTCCTAAACCCTAGGCCTCTGGTGTGTTATATAAACCGAGGCCAGGCTAGTCAATAGACAATCTCATATTCATTACTACAATCTCGTGGTAGATACATGTACTCTGTATTACACTCATATGAAAACAATCAAAAGCAGCATGTAGGGTATTATCTCTTCCTGAGAGCCCGAAGCTGGGTAAAACCCTGTGTCCATGTTACCATCGCTCCAAGACGCCTAGCTTAGGACCCCTACTACGAGATACGCCGGATTTAGAACCGATAGCAGCCCCGCCGAGATCGAACACGTTCGGGCGTCTCTACCGGAGGAGGTACGGGACCTTCCGAAGTACGCCGCCACCAACCACTCATTCTTGACGACGTACTTCCAACGCTGCCACAAGGAGCAGCGCGCCGGTGAGGGACCGTCACAACGCCGACGACCGCCACCTATGGTGGGGCGTCCCCGGGCGCACGCTCCACGCCGTCCTCGAGTACCTCGACAGCGGCAATGAGCCACCGCTCGAGTACCCAGCGGCCCCGGCCCCGGTCCCCCGCCGAAGCACATGGCGGGCGGTTCCTCTTCCTCCTCCTCCTCCCGCTCCTCCGGGTCGCCGGCGCTCGCCAACATCAAGGCCGAGCCCGTGGAGACGCCGCTCGAGTGGCGCAGCTGTGGCGGCACCCTCGTCATCAACGAGGGCGGCCGTGACCCCTCTGCTCCCTCCTCCCACCTCGTCAAGCCGAAGACGGAGCCAGGGTTTGTCGCCGTGGAAAAGGAGCACGAGGACATGGCCGCCGCCGCTGAGACCGCCCTCAAATGGGTGCGGGAGGACTACATCCGGTTGGAAATGGAGCGCGAGCGCCGCGCCCTCGAGGAGATCGCCGCTCGGCGACGAGGGCGGTGTCGTCGTCCTCGAGGACAGCGACGACGAGGCACCACCGCCAATCAAACCCGTCCGCCAAGGCGACCCAGGGTATGGTGTAGCAAGGACGGCGGCAGCGTGAAGAAGGAGAAGGAGGACCACGACGGCGGCGGCTATAGTGCCTTCTTCAAGCTCTTTGACGTGTAGGCTCAAGGCGGCGCGGCGGGCAGCGGCGGTGTAGTAGTAGTCGTTTTTTTTCGAATTATGTTCTAAATGTGTACAAAAATCAATGAAACGTCTAAATTTCACCCAAGTCTATGTTGTGTTTGGCCGAACTTTGACCGAGTATGGTTTTGAAAAACGGTGTCTGGGGTGACCTTGGGGCGGCGGCTGGAAAACTTACCGTTTCGATGATGCATTTATCGCCGGTTCGTCCCCCGATGGCGCTATTTCAGGCCAGGACCGAACGGCTGGAGATGCTCTAAGGCTAGCTTGCAGTCGTTGGTTCAGTCTTGGGGTATTCAGACCTCTTACTTGAGAATGACCAAGGTTCGAACCTTTGTGATTGGCAGACAGGGCGTCAGAGACAAGGCATTCGCTTTTCAGGTTCAGTCTTCGGGTATTCACAACACGTCAGAAAACCTCAATCGGCAGTGGCGGCGCGGCGGCTGCCTCTCCCGCTCCCGCCCTCCCCCTTCTTCGGTTTTCCCGGCGACCCCGATTCGCCGGCCTGCTCCGTGATGCCGGGGAAGACAGAGGAGGGCGCCACCCCGCTGCGGCGGCCTGCGCCGCGACGCCGGGGAGGGGGGAAAGCCCGCACCGCGCAGCGCCGCCCCGTGACGCCACCGCGCTGCCCCGGCCTGCCCCGTGATGCTGGTCGCCGGAGAGGAGGACACCACCACCACCACCACCATGGCAACGAGCCTAGATTCGTGCAATGTAAGTCCCCTGATCCCTAGTTTCTGTTTCTTTAGCAAACTGAAATTCCACCTGATTGGATGATTAGATGATTCTTGCTAATGGATACAATACAATTGGAAACCATCAATTTACGCATATCATTTCACTATGCTGCGCACTAAGCTCAAGTTCTGATAACGACTAAGCAGCTACTAGTTCTAAGCATTGTCAAATCAACTAGGTTACTAGAATTTGAGTTTTCAATGACTGGTCGTTGACAATGAGCTGTGAGAATGTTGAGGAAGAGGTCGAAGGCGAAGCTTAGAAGAAGATAATGGAGTCCCAGAAGGATAAAGCAACGCAGGTGTTCAGAAGCAGGGCAAGCGCAACTATTGGAAAGAAGAGCTTTTATGCGAATAAAAAAATGTGGTATATCATCCTTGCTGAAGCATTTGACCACCTGCAGGAGCAACCCCAATAAGATCAATGATAACAGGCAGCAAAATCTTCAAGCTACAACACTACAACAGATGAGGGGGACGGCAGTAATTATGCAATTGTTACTGGGAGGTTTGATCCTGAGAAGATTAGAGATGCTTTTGCTGAAATGATAATTATGGATGGGCTCCCATTTGCATTTTCGGAGAAATCAGGATTTAGAGAGTTTTTCAATGAATCTTGTGATAGGGTTGGCTTAACAACCGACACCTGGACATCTATGCAACAGCAGAGCTATATGTGTGTTGCGGCTCATTTCCTTGACACCGATTGGTGGCTACATAAGAGGATTATTGGGTTCTTGGTGTGTGGTCATAAGGGGGAAGACATTGGGAAGGACATCGAGACGTGTTTGGTGGATTGGGGTTTAGAGAAAGCGTTCACAATAACTGTTGACAATGCATCAGCAGACGATGATGCTGTAAGTTACATGAGGAGGGCCATGAATGATGCTAAAACTAGCACAGCAAAAGGACAATATGTTCACATGAGATGTGAAACCCATGTCAAAAACATGATAGTTTTGGATTGCCCAAGAGAATTGGATATCCCAGTGCAACGAGGCCTTGTTGCTGTCCGTTTTATCAGAAATTTTCTATCTAGAACTACTCAATTTAAGAAGTGTGCTGACTTGGAGAAGGTGGACAGCAAAGCATCCTTATCACTTGTTGTATGCATCAGATGGAACTCCACATACCTAATGTTGAAAGCTGCAGCCACATATCAAAAGGTGTTTGATAGGTATGGTGATGACGACCCTTAGTTTGCAATTGAGTTAAATAGTGAGAAAGCACCAGGAGTTCCTGAAGCTGTAGATTGGGAATATGCAAGGAAGATCTCAGAGTTTCTTGAGCCTTTTTATAACCTCATTGTTCTTCGGTCCAAGCACTCATTTGTACTCAGGAATGGATGTGGTCAGCTCCTGTAAATGATGAAGAGGATACAGAACAGTTGATCAAACTAGAGGAAGGTATGAAAATAGGTTCATTCGGTGCTTCCTTTGTTTTCCTAGTTCCTTGCTGAATTTAACTGTTTACTGGTTGCTTTATTTTAATCTCAGGATTTCAACGTATCCGAGACTAGCTCTACTAATAACAATTCCATCACCGTTGATGATTCTACATCATAAAGATGGGTGAGTACTACCCTTGATAAGCACAAGAACGACATGCAACTTGGAGAGTATGATGGAAATCTCATGCTACATTATTTGTTTTCCTGCAGTTTATAGAGTTTGGAGCCTTGGGAAAATCTTGCCGTCTCTCTGATGAGTTGGAGCATGGTGGTGCAAAACTGCAAATCTTGTTGTCTTGTTCGGTTCAAGCGATTGTGTCATTATTTTATTTTGGTCTATGCTTCCAGGCAAGAACATCTACCAGTCAGTCAATGATATGAGCTTGGTATCTGTGTCATGTTGCTGTGCTGCTGCTACTATGAACTGTAAGCCACTATCTATTTTACTTCAAGTTATGCAACCTCACAACTTTTTTATGGTTCAAACAGTTAAAAATGGCTTTACCATAAGGAAATTCTACCTAAATTCTACCCAACTTTGGAGATAATTCACCAAAGATGAATTATCTCATCATTATTGGGGAAAATAGCAATGGAAACAGGGATTATCAGTTAGGTAATTTGTGGTAGAGGCTAAGAGACAAATGCTGAACCATCTACCTCACCAAATCATTTGGTATATTCTTTATTATCATGCTCATATGATGGACTCATGGAGTAAAAAGCAGAAACATCTGTTTTCTAGCTCACGGGCATATTTTTTTAGAAATGCACGATCTAGGTAATCACAAACGAATTGAATTTAATCAAATCCATCCTGTAGAATCCTCAATCAAGGGATCTTATTAATTAATACCTCCTTCCGTAAACAAAAACAACACTGAGCACTCCTTCAATCATATTATGTTTCTAAAAATTAAAAAAATCTAATTCATGATGAAAATAGGTATAGTGATAAATCTAGTCTTATAACTTTGCTCATGTGTTCTGTAATGTCACCTATTGCCAAACTGTAGGAATTAGACCATGAAGAATGCATAGAATTTAGTTCAATTGTTTTACAAATAATTTGTCAATCTTTGCTATAGAAGCAGAACTTGTGACATAAAACTAAACTAAACCAGATACCGCAAGGAATTTGTTTTCCAGATCATAATAATTGCATAAACACGAGGAAAACTTCAAGCTTCAGACACTCCACGAAATTGCAACTCAGGCTACTAGTGAGCGATTCGAGGCGTGTCGTTACACCAGAGTAAAACTTCAACGGTTCTGCTGAAAGCGGTTCATTGGGTGAATCTCCTCGGCAATTCCAGGGAACCTTTTGGTTGTCCACCGGAACCAATCAAGTGATCAGTGTCGTGGATCCAAGAGCCAGGAGCCGTGCCCAGCGGGGACATGATCTGGAGCCTCCATGGTAGATGTGTAGGAGAAGCCTCACAGGTCACTGATCAAGCAACTGAACGGAGGTCTGCAGCGGTGGTGTGTGCGAAAGCGGCGGAAAAAGAGGGTGTCGGATACGATGCGACACCAGCGCTTGTGGGCGAGGGAGGTGCGGGGGAGTAGGTTTTCGTCGTCCAGCGGCACCACCGCCCACGACATCTTGACCTCCTCATAGCTCGTGTGGCAGGGGGAAATGATCTTAATATAAGTGATCATTGTCGTGGATCTGCATTTTCACAAACACCTAGTCAGTAATTTAGTCAGGCCATATGCCTACACTAGCTTCTGCATATTATTAGGGAAAACTTAAATAAGAGATGGAGCAGTAACCAAGATAAACTTTAATAAACATTTGATTAACCTTGAGGAAGTTGACTCTGAGTGTCTCTTCAACACTGTAGCTCTAGTACCATATACTAAAGGGATGCTTCATGATACAAAGTCTTTCAGTAGTACAAACCAATTCATGTATTGGGAAGCACAGATCACATAGTCAAGTAAGCATTCATCATGAACCAAGAAGCCTCGTGTTTCCGATCATTAGAAAATGATGTGAAAGGATGGGAGTGACTCGACAAGGAAAAGATAGGCCCATGTAACGCAGAGTGACCCCAAGGCATGTGAGTCCTCGGTTTCGATGTTGCATGGGAAGTAGGGATTTGCCAAGGTATGCACAATGGATGTCAAGTGATTTGTACCATGAGTGCTATGCTCTACATGATGAATAAATGGGTGGTAAGGAAAGTAACAAGGTATAAGCCTAAGCAATAAGACTCATCTCGCTAAATTAAGACTAAGAGCTTGATAGAGAGAAAACATGGCATCTATCTTATTCTACTTTACTTCTTTCCTTTTATCTCTTTTTTATTTTTCCTTTTTTCTTTTTTCTTTTTTCTTTCCTTTTCCCTTTTTCTTTCTTTTGTTTTTTCTTTCCTCTTCTCTTCCCTACACAAGATTAAGAGGTGCCGACAAAAGCTCTAATATATGAAATAAAAGCGAGGCATAAAATGGTTGGAGGATTTCAACGAACGCTAAACATGATCACTAATATGCCTCCTTTAAAGATGTGCAAGGCAAAATATAAATGTGCATGGCAAAAGAATCCACTACTTGGAATAGCAAATGAGAAGATGCTATGATAGGTAGATATGGTGGACTCGCTGGAAGACTGAAGTGGCTTAATGGGTATTTCTCTTTTTTTTCCTATTTTTCTTGCCTTTTTCTCTCTCACGGTTGATTCAACTTTTTTATCAACCTTGGTTTCTTACCTCTCACAACTCACTCTTTTTTTAGTGAGAAATTCCACAAGGGGTTGGGATCGATGTGCCGGCGGAGTATTGCTAGATCCCAATGTAGGAAATGCAATGCCAAGTACCGATGAGGCTAGCAATATAAGATAAAGGGATGATCGGCTTGGAGAACATCTTGTCACGATGAAATGCAAACCTGAAAAATGTAAACTATATGAAAAGGTTGTGGAAGCGTAGGGAACTCGAAAATCATCTACGATAGAACATTTAGTCCTGAACTAGCAAATACACCACCATGTCTTTATGAGTGACCATGAAGCTTTAAATGCATGTATTTGAAGCCTAGCAAAGCGAAGATAAGAACACCTGCACAGAAGATAGAATTGTGAGTTTTTTAAATTTCTTTCAGGAACAAAAAAAAAGAAGAAGAAACTGGATAATGATGTAGGAAAAGTAGTTTATGAGAAAGAAATAAAAAGGAAAACTGGATAATTCGTTTCAGTGCCTATATCTGAATATCTGATATGTCATGAGGCTAATTGGATTTCTTACTGAAAGATCAAATGGTTGGGAACAAACTGAGTAAGAGTTTAAATATAAAGATCAAATGTATTTACCAGATTTATGTGCCTGAAGAAGATAACACAAGACCGTCATGTGAGAACTATGCATCATGCATGGATGGACCGAGTCTTAAAAGGGTAGAAAAATGTACAACTCCTATATAGAGAGCCCTGCAGTGAATGGAAACAGAGAACTGTTCAGTTGAAGTAGCAATGAGGCAAGATAAACCTCAAAAATGTTTTTCATGTGTGGAATCAGATAAAAGCAAGGTTAACTGGGGATATATACAAACAAGAAAACATCAGGGTGTCGATGAACATACTGCTGAAAAAGTCAGGGTGTCGATTAACATGCATAAAACCATTAAGTACAGTGTGATTATGCACGTACTAACCAGATTATGGACAGAATGGAAGATGCAGCTTGAGATCCTCCAGGATAGCATCTCTTCAGCTGGACTGAACTCAACTATGTCATGACAACTTGCTTACCAGGAGAACCAGGTCTGCCTGAACCCACAGGACCAACCTTTTACCGAGATTGATCTGAAAAGACCAGAGTAACATCGTAACATTAGCATCTGATTGTACATATTCGGATCGATCAGCCAGAGTAAGGCACTTACAATGCATCACCCATTAATAAGTGAGGATAGTTTGCACGTAAATAGCTTTGCAGCATATAAACCATCTGGACAAGTGACATCCTAATTTAGGGTTGGCTGTTCAAAATTGCACAAGTATTACATGGACAACAATGGACATTTGTTTCTTTGCAGAAGCAGGTACTTACTGCTGGTGGTTCCCAGAACCTTTCCTATAGTGAGAAAACTTCAGAATTTTTTTATGAGATTGAGCAGAACTTCAAAATGTCACATGATGAATTTGTGAGACTTCGTGTTGCTGTAGTAATTATGATCCATTTCCTTGTAGCGAAACTTGTAGAGATCCTACATCTGGTTCAAAAGAAAGTCAGACATTAGTATGGAGATAAATAACAGAGCTCGACACTGCCTTTGATTAAGAGAATATACAGGCTTTCCCCTAGCTTGGTTAAGGAATTATTTGCTTCTGACAAATATAAAATGTTCCTATTGTTTAAAGTCTCATTTCACATGAATGCACTTACCAGATCATAACACTTGTAGGAATCCTATAAGTGTTGGACTGAATACTACAAGTATACAAAAATGTATAATTCCAGGATAGAGTCCTGCACAATATATGGAAACAGAACATTGTTCAGATTATGCTGTATGAGGCAAACCAGACCCCCCAAAAATGTACATACTGACCAGATTTATGTACAGGCAGAGGATGCCACAAGACCCTCATGTGAGAAGTGTGCATGGATGGACAGAGTGATCCCTTGAAGGGCTCAAAACTGTACAACTCCTAGATAGAGCTCTGCACAGGGTATTAAAACAAGTGGGTTATTCAGAAAACTCGTTGTGTGGAATTCATGTGTAGGTACTAGGAATGAGTACTAGTGAACAAAGAAATGTCTTGTTTACCTCTGGATTGGTCAGATTTCACTTCATTGGCGGAGGTACAGAAGGTTGATTGTGTGGGGGGTGGGTGGGTGTAAAATTTGTCAACCCGTCGCAGCCCTTGCTGAGTTACACATATCTCCGCCAGTGTTTGATTTACTGGAATTGTCCCTTAAACTTGCTACACCGCAAAAGAGGACAAAATCCTGCATAGTAGATGGAAACAGAAAGCAGTTAAGACTATGCTGTAATGAGGTAAAACGAAGAAAATAAAATGGTTTGATGTGTGTGGGATCAGGAAAAAGCAACGTTAGTTAGGGACAAGATACAGTTAAAGAATATTGGACTTATGGGATGATTACGTGTGTACATGATGGCTGGTACAGACTGAAGTCTTGGTGCTTGCACTGGCAAAAACTGATGAGAGCCTGAAAACTGACTACACTTTTGTATACAAAGAGAATTCGACGAGACTGATGATGTAGCAATCAAGAAGAAAAAAAGAGAGCCCTGCACAGAAGATTAAAATAAGTGGGTTATTCAGTTCATATGAAATGACAGTAGTTCTATAGAACCAAACAAAAAAATCTGAATGATTTTGAAGCTAATGAGGTTAGCAAAACCAAAGCGAACTGGTGAGTAGAGAATGAGAAGAGGATAAGAACGTGTTTGTTACCTTGGAAGGATTCGTCAGGCTCTGATTATTGGAATTGTCCCTGTTAACCTGCGGCACTGCCTTTTAAGCTCCTCACTATTGTCATCACTAACATCTAGTACTCGCAGGAATTTTTGGAGCCTGTCCTCGGGAAAGGATTTGATGCCAGGACACATCCTGATCACTAATTCCTGCAGAGAACTCGGGAGGGCATCCTTGGGCACCGATTTGATGGCAGGACAATTCCAGATCTCTAATTTCTGCAGAGAAGCGCCATCGGAAAAAGTGGGAAGTAATTCGAGCTCAGAACAGCTGGAGATCAGTAATTGCTTCAGAGTACTCGGGAGGCTGTCCTTGGGCAGTGATTTCATGGAACATCCGAGGATTCTTAATCTTTGCAAAGATCTCGGGAGGCCTTCCTTGGGCAGCGACTGGAGGGATGGGCATCCATAGATACATAAGTAGTTAATGTAGGAGAGTGTATGTAGACCTGCAGGGAGGGATTGCAATTTGTCGCAGGAAAGAAATTCGAGAACTTGGAGGGAGGTGAGAAGCAGGAGGGCCTCTCCTGGGATGGGCTCCACCTCTCTGCTGCCCTCAATGACCAATGTGGTGAGGGATGTAGAGAGGAGGTTGCAGATGGACACCGAAAGAACTCCGGAGGAGTTTTGTATGTTCAGGGTATGTAGTTTTGGGGAACTCCGGATGCTTAGGTTTGTGAGGTCCTTCATGTCGCTAAGATGGAGTTCATCCAGGTTGGCCAGGTTTGTGAGGGCCAGATGGAGTTCTTCCAGGTTGGACAGTTTGAGTTTTTGAAGGAATGCCGGGAAAGGGAAACAAGAGGAGGAGCCTGAATAGGAGGAAAGCAAATTGGGGCAATTCTCTGAGCTCACTTCACGGAGGGAGTGTAGACGCTGGAGACCTCCTGCTGCCTCGTTGTTGTCGCCCCCTGAATTGGGGAGTATTCTCAGCTGACGGCAATGTTGGAGGATCAACTTCTGTAGTTGGGTAGGCAAGAGCAGCAGTCCTCCTTCTGCGGTCTGTTGCTGCTGTGCTCCACTCTGCTGCTCCGACACACCAAGTTCTGTTATCTTTTCGCAAAAAACTATATGCAGGCCGGTGAGCTTCGGGAAATGACAGAGCAGTTGAGTCAGTTCTTTCCCGCTAGCACCACTTTGAGAAATGCTGAGTTCTTCAACTGGAACCTGGTACAGGACATGGCTCTCGCCTCTGATTGGCGACATGACAATACTTGAACAACCCCTTATATTGAGGTGCTGCAGAGATGTTAGCATTTGGATTTTATCCAACGGCAAAGGAGGGCAATTGGTTATAGTCAACTCTTTTAGATGACTCAAATTAAAGAAATCAAACTCACTCCAAAACAAGCTATCTGTACCATCCGCAGCCCAAATTTCCAAACATAATCCTGGTTTTCCATATTTTCTTTCCGCGTAAGTGAGGTTCACAAATTTTGTGCCTGTTTGTGCTATCTCAATGGAGCATGGATCATGGGTCCAAGGGATAGGAGGCATTGTCCTCAGGTTTGGGCATCTTACAATCTTGAGCTCCCGTAGTTTAGGGAAGCAAGTCATGTTCCCACCTTCTTGCTCTGGTTGAGAGCAAGCAGAACATGAAAACGGCAACTCTATAAGTTCAGGGCAGTCTTCAATAATGAGTACTTCCAGGCGGGAGAAGAGCCCACAAGTTTGATTTCCAGCCCACTTTGTCAGTTTTGGTATATTAACAAACACTAGCCTTTTCAAGTTATTAAAGCCTTTTTTTTCATGAATATTGTTTTGAAAGCTTGGGCTTGAGATGCTGCAACTTTTGCACTCATCACGGGGCTTATCAACCGACCAGAACTCTCCTAATGGTGGAAAAGTTTTCCAAGACACATCATCCAAGTGGAGGGATTCCAAATTTTTGACAAAGATGTTCTCACCTAGCCATGTTGGGCAACTAGTGCCTCCGTGCCCTCTAATGCACAGATCTCGAAGCTCACTATGTGGTATAAGGTTCTCAAGAACATTTTCTTCTCTTGTGGGAAACTTGTTAGATCGGTTCACACCCCATTCTAATGTTAGTTCACTTAAGTAGTTTCTGTGTATTGGTCTTATTTCCTTTCCCTGTGCCCCTTTTTCTTTCACCTTTTCAAGGTTATAAATGCTAAGTGACCCTCCAAGCTCTGTTAATTGCTCTAGCTGACTTAGTTCGAAACCATTAATTTCTTTTCCAACTTCAAATCTTCTTAATTGTGAGAGCAATTTAAGTTTTCCCACCTCAGATATGTCAGAATGAACTTGAGGCATATTTTCTGGCACAAGAAAATGGCGCAACTTTACAAGGCTAGTGATTTGTCTTATTGAAACAGGACCATTCCATTTTTCTATATTTATTATCTCTAAATGATAAAATCTGAACAACGTACTTGGTAATTCGATGTTGCATCTCCAATCTCTTGGCTCGATCCTTAGGTAACGAAGATGGATAGTTTCTGAAAAGTTATGTAGAATATTCTCCGTAGGGTATGATGCTCCAGACAGAAAAATAGTGCGAAGGGATTTAGCTTTTCTAAACAGATCACCAAAGGTCTTGGCG
Organism: Triticum aestivum; assembly: GCF_018294505.1. Classification (NCBI taxonomy): domain Eukaryota; kingdom Viridiplantae; phylum Streptophyta; class Magnoliopsida; order Poales; family Poaceae; genus Triticum; species Triticum aestivum. Next base: position 56,454,054 of record NC_057810.1, on the reverse strand, counting down.
AAGCTTCCATGGTATCGTCCAAACAGCATCAGAGTACGTAGGTTTTCAACTTTTAATCTTTTACTTAATGCTTTCAAATCCTTCTTATACTCGTCTAAAGTCATCCTATCATTGACATCTTTAAAATTTACAATTATGGATAAATGACGTACAGATGGGGAGATGTGTACGGACCTGACATTAGAACTACATATACTAACACATTCATATGACGAAACCTTGGTGGCCAATTCATGAAATAGATCATGGATAACATAAAAATAACGACCATCTTTTTTTTTTTTGTCTTTCTTGAAAAATCCATAATTGACCAACTCACGCAGATGGTCTAGTCCAACATCTTCAATCCTTCTATTCTGATCACAAGGATACAAAATACCTAGTCCTATCCACAGTTGAACTAACTCCTTGCTATCAAATTCATAATCTTCAGGAAACAAAGCACAATATACAAACAATTGTTTTAGATGGAAAGGAAGATAATCATAGCTAAGTTTGAGGGCTGGCATGATGTCATTCTCACCGGTTTGTAGTTCCCATTCTTTGCTTTGTAGAACTTTTCTCCAATGCTCCAAAGTAAGTTGGTTTCTAAGTAATCTACCCACGGTTTTAGTTGCAAGGGGGGAACCTTTCAAATGGCGCACTACTTCGTGACCAGTTTCAGATAATTCAGGATGTTCTTTCCATGGTTGTTGCTTGTTACCAAATACACATGCTTTGAAGAAACGCATGGTACTTGCATCATCTAGTCTTTCCAATTTTAGTTCACAATTGGTTGTCCTAACCATCTGTGCTACCTTTGGTATTCGAGTTGTGACTATAATCAAATTACCCTTGGACTCTACCTTCCTTAAAATTGCTATTAGTTTATCCCACTCATCCTCTCGATATGTCCACACATCATCCAACACAAGTAAGAATCTCTTAGCTTTTAATCTTTGTGGGATAAGTTCTTCAGCACTAGTCTTCCCCTCCTCACCACCGATTTTGTTGACTATCTCTTGTGCCAATCTATCTGCACTGAAGTCAAGAGAGACACATATCCAAATTGAAGCTTGGAAATGGCTATTCACTTCTTGGCATATGTGTTGTGTAAAAGTTGTTTTTCCAATACCCCCCGGTCCAAAAAATGGAAGAACGTTAAGTTGATCGGGACAGTAGTCGCCACTAACAATGCCCTCTATAATTTTCTTTTTCTGGTCATCCCTCCCATATAACTTAGGTTCTGTAATCTCTGATGTGGTTTTGGATCTGTTTATAGCAATTTCTTGGGTATGGCTGCGGCTGGAGCCGAACAAATCTAGATTAAGAATTATGGAGACCTTAGCACATACTTCCTTCAGCTGCACTACCATGTCCATCATTGTTGTAGACATTTGTACCCTATCAAACATCACTTCTGGTGTTTCTAGAGCATCATCACCGTGGACAGATATGGGAGAGTAGCAAGGAAAGTGTTTACCGAAAGTGTGGGCAGTGTTGCGAGCACTTGAGATGACCTTGGGCATGCATCTGCCATCAACCTTCTTGACAACCCCCTTGCTGGCGGGCGTCGGTGGCGAGGAGCTGATGCCCCGCCTGACACACAGGTGTAGGCGAGAGCCATCATTTTCTTGGTCACCACCACGGCTAACAGCACCGAAGCACGGGAGGCACTTGAGTTTGCTGGCGACATGTCTCGCCGTGTGCTCAACATTGATGCGGAGGCCTTGGACGGAACCTACGGCGTTGACGTTGGCGGCATGGAAGGTCCCTTTAAGGGCGTCCTGGATGCGGAAGTACTCCAGCTCATCCAGCACATCATCAGCCCCGTACGCCAGCTGCTCCAGCTGGCGCAGGAGCTCCTTGAGCGCGACGCCATGGATTCCCCTGCCCTGCGCGTTCTCGAGCATCCCGTGCGCATACAGCAGCTCCATCTTGAGGGCGTTGATGTTGCGGTCAAGCTGGGCACTAGCCGCCCAAGACTCCAGCAAGCCATCCGTGACGGGGGCCAGCGCCTTGCCCAGCACCCACTTGGCCGCGCCAATGGCGGAGTCCATCCTGGGGCTGAAAAACCATTTGCAAAAACAAGAAGGTTGGCTGTATGCTGATTCCAGATCGATGATTGGAAAAAGAAGAAGACAGAGCAGCAGTGCTGATTCCAGATGGATGATTCAGAGAAGAGGATTACTATAGCTGGAAGAAGGGTGTACGTACCTCTGTGAACTCCCCCTGCCTCCAAGGCGCCGAGGTGACCCAAGGCGTAGCGGGTTGATGTGGGCTGTGCGCGGAGAAAAATAGCACTCAGCAGGAGGAAGGAGGTGGAGCTGGAGCCAAAGCCAAAGATAGTAGTGTGCGTGGAGGTGGAGCGATGTGCAGGAGGAAGGGAGATATAAAGAGAGGCGCGAAAGTAAAACGAGGACTCTGCTAGCTGCTTCAGACCTCGCGCCACAGCTTCTTATGAATACACTACTCACAAGTATTCCCTTGACCTTTGGCTCGAGCTCGACCATTGGAAAGCAGCAGGGAACAACGGTGGAAGATCTGAGATGTTGCCTGAGTTAAAATGGAGACTCTGATTCAGATCTCACGCCGGGCACTAGGGATCATTTGTTAATACCCAATATAAAACTTATGCTTATACTACTTTTCTAAAGGGTAGTTATGCTTATAGTACTACTAATGTGTACATGTCGCTTAACCAGCAGGCCATAACTAAAACAAGTGTAAAACCACAAGCATCATTAGGTTGGAAATGAGCATATTTTTTTGTCAACTCTTCTTGGAAAAGATCCTTCATTGGATATATACTATACCTTCGGTATGCGCCTGCAGGATTCGCACTTGCACATTAATTACTACAAGTATCTAGTCTCTCTTGGACACTTCTGAAGAAGCTTCCTGTGCCACATCCGTTGTACGACGTTAAAGATCATTTCACCCATTAATCTGTGCCATCAGCAATTTCGAAAACTACCCTTTCGAGGATAAAAGCTTTGGTTGTTATTTTTACACAAGGTGGAGAAAGAAAGAGAGGGAGAGAGAGAGGTACCAGCAAGTTGCATTTGTCAAATCATCCTGGCATCTAGATCTGTTCAAACGCTCTCTCATGTTGCTCACACATGGATGCATTATATTAAGCTCTCTTGACCCGAAAGACCTGGTTCCGAGCAGCAAGATTAGTTGTTAATAATGTACGAGTTGTGCTTACACTATGAAATATGCAGCTGGGGCTTCACCCACTGATTGATCTAGCAAAATATTGTTTATAATAACAGCGAATTTTGGAGTCATTTCATTGGCGGGGGAGAGAGAAAATTTTGTTTTCCCCAAAGCTGGCCCAGATACAAGCATCCTTGGATGCCTTGTCCATACAATCCCAGCTAACATGCACTAGCTTCCATCTGTTTTCTGGGATATAGTAAGTGTAATGACAAAGTTATGTTGTCTCTTTCGTCCGTATACTGGCATGAACAAGAAGGATAAGTTGAGCCAAGTTAATAAAACTGACTACTACTAGTCTTTAGTCCTGTGTAGTGGATACTTGGGTCATTTGTTAACGAAATGTGCTGGCTACAGATGCATGTGGAACGGCAAGCATGGTGCATCTAAAGTCAAGCCATCGATCGAGTCGCCTTAATTAAACCCTGTCGATAGTCTTTGTGGAACTCAAACACCCAACATCGAACAAGGCTCTGCGTGTGCGGCTGACAATGACGGGCCAACCTCATCAACCTGCTCTGCTGTGGAAGCCTGCAGCCATGAAACACTGGAAACGTGAAATGCACAATCAGCAAGGGGAAACTGAAGTTAGGATTAAATGTGAGAAGAGAAGGGCAGATTGGCAGAAAGCCTGAACCTGTGTTACACTGAAGATGAAAAATCCCCAGTCATGGTTCAGCAAGGAATGGACATGGAGAATGGAATGTACGAGGAGCTCCTACGGCCGTCGCAGGATTTCTAAGCCACGTAGAGCTTGGACCGTCCTGAGAAAAACCGTCTGACAGGAGCCAGGGGAGACTGGGAGAGTGTGAAGGCCGAAGTCGTGGCTGCCTTCACCGACCTGCACAAACTCCGTGGGCGCAAGTTTCAGGGACTGAATCAGCCACTGTTAATCTTTTTACCCAAGCGATCTCCCTGCCCGTATCTTGTTAGTGCTCATTAGGCACGCGTCAGGGTTGCTCACCAACTTCACCAACTGTTGGGTCTCCGCCATAGGTTGTTCTGACGCGATGGCACTCGAGGGTGCATCGGTGATGGAGTGTGAGCTCGCCCCTTTCAGTATCTGGTACCTCGCAATCCCCATTTCTACCAGGAAGCCGTCGAGTGCAATCGCAATCACTCTAGCCTTTGATGGCGAAGGCTGGGCGCCTAACTTTAGTCAAGTCGGTAAACCAACATAGCAAAAGGACAGTATATTCACATAGGATGTGCAGCAGCGCGGAGGCGGCCGTTTGGTCTATGAGGACATCTACATCATCAACCTGAAGTTCCTCCTCCTCTGCTTCCAACAGATGTCAGGGCTCACCATCAACTTCGACGAGAGCGAAGTGATGGTCCTCGGCTACCCCCGACGAAGCCTTGTACATCGCGGACCGGCTGAACTGCTGCCTGGGCTCCTTCCCTACGACTTACCTGGGGGTGCCGATTAGTGACTCCAGGCTCACCGTTGCGGATCTCCGCCCGACGGTGACTAGGATGCAGCACAAGGTTGAACCCTGGAGGGGGCGCTGGTTGTCGAAAGCTGCCAGGGTGATCCTAATCAACTCTTCGCTTGCCAGCCTTCCCTGATTTCTCATGAGCTTCTACAGTCTCCATGAGACCCTCCATCAGGAGGTGGCCAAATACCAGTTGAGGTTCTTTTTGGCTGGCGAGGGAGACAAGCAGAAGTACCATATGGTGAGCTGGCCCGACATTTGCAAACCCAAAGACCAGGGCGGCCTTGGGATCCTATCATCCCGTCGCATGAACATTGCCCTCCTGACCCGATGGCTGTGGCTCACCATCATCCGTAATAAGTACCTCCGCGGCCAACCTCTTGCCTTTTGCCAAGAGGATGAGAATGAACAACTGTGTGGTCGGCCCTACCAAGTCTGAGCTTGAGAAATATCTTGCCGAGGAGACTGAAGCAAACACCACCAAATTTCATATGATGGTTTACACCCTTCATGGTCCAAGCACTCATTTGTACTCATGACTGGACGCGGCAATCAGCTCCTATAAATGATGAAGAGGATACAGACCAGTTGACCAAACTAGAGGAAGGCATGAAAATGGGTTCATTTGGTGCTTTGTTTCCCTAGTTCCTTGCTGAATTTAACTGCTTACTGGTTACTCTATTTTAATCTCACAATTACTACAAGAAATGGGTGGTCTCAATGTATCCGAGACAAGCTCTAGTAATAACAGTTCCATCACCATTCATGATTCCACACCATAAAGATGGGTGAGTACTACTTCCCTTGATAAGCACAAGAGGGACTTGCAACATGGATGGTATGATGGTAATCTCATGCTACATTATTTTCTAACCTGCAGTTTACAGAGATTGGAGCCTTGGAAAAATATTTCTATCTCACTGATGAGTTGGATTATGGTGGTGCAAAATTGCGGGTTGTCTTGTTCGGTTCAAGCTATCGATTCATTATTTTATTTTGGTCTATGCTTCCATGCCGGAACATCTGTCAGCCAGTCAATGATATGAGCTCAAGTTATCTGTGCTGTGTAGCTGTGCGGCTGCTACTATGAACTGTAAGCTACTATCTATTTGGCTTCAAGTTATGCAACCTCACAACCTTTTATGATTCAAACAGTAAAAAATAGCTTCACCTTGAGGAAATTCTACCAAAAACACCAAAGTTGAATCATCTCAGCATTGTTGGGGAAAACAGCAATGGCTAAGAGACTTTGTAGTGTTATAGAATACTTTCAGTTTCTCTGCTATCACGTTCTCAATTTCTTCTCACGGTAGAGGGCCAAGAGACTAATGGTTCAAATGCCTCCCGTAGAGGCGAAAGCTGAACCATCTACCTTACCAAATCATTTGGAATATTATTTATCATGGAGTAGAAAAGCAGAAACATCTGGTTTCTAGCTCATAGGCATATTTTTTTTTAAATGCATGATCTAGGTAATCACAAACAAATTGACTTTAGTTAATTCCATCCCGTAGGATCTTATTAATTAATACTCCTCCTTCGGTACAAAATATATTCCACCTCTTTTACACTGCATGATATCAAAACAACACTGAGCTTATATCTTCGTGATGAAAGCTTCAGTCATACTATGTTACTATAAAAAAAAATCACAATTCCTGATGAAAGCAGTTTTAATGATAAAATCTAGTCTTATACCTTCGCTCATGTGTTCAGTATAAAGTCTCCTATGGCCAAACTGACTTAGACTGCAAACAACACATAGAATTTGGTTCAATTATTATACAAAGAATTTTCAATCTTTGCTACAGAAGCAGAACTTGTGACATAAACTAAACTAAACCAGACACCGCAAGGAATTTGTTTTCCAGATCATAATAATTAGATAGACATAAGGAAAACTTCAAGCTTCAGGCACTCCACAAAATCGCAACTTAGGCTACTAGCAAGTGATTTAGGGCGCGTTGTCATCTTCTAAAAAAGAACTTCCTAGCTAAACTGATGGTAATGTTTCCTAGCTCCGACTTGAACCACATTGTCCAATGGTAATGTTAATGAAAAATGAGAATATTAGAAACAACTTGGCATCATATCTATCGACAATACATGAATGATGCCATCACATTGCCTCATTGATTGAGAAAAACTGCACTGCATCTATATGCACTAGCACTACCATTATACAGTTCTTGCATATGTCAAGAGGCCAACTATGAAATTTCGTTCAATTATTATAAAGAGAATTTTTCAACTTGGCCACAGAAACATAACTGGTGTCATGAGCTGAACTGGATATCAAAAACTATTATTTTTGTAGATCATAAAAATCACATAAACACTAACACACAACCATTGAGACATAACACTACAGAACAAAATTGGTATGTGCTGAAGAGATCAAATCAAGTAGCAAAACAATAACTGATATGATACTAATTAAAATTGTTGGCTTCACATGACAGGATATGAAAGGCATTCCATCAACCAAATTAGGAAGAAGTAACTTTGTTTTGTTACCATACAACCATTGGGAGAGAACACTACAGAACAAAATTGGTATGTATTGAATAGATGATCAAGCAGCAGAAGAATAACTGATATTACACTACTTAAAATTGCTAGCTTAACATGAAAGGATGCGAAAGGCATTCCATAGACCAATTATCAAAACGAAACTTGGTTCTATTATACAAGCAGTTCAAAGGCATGCTATTACCTGCAGCATAGACAATTTCAAATGGATAATGACGACGCCAATTGTTGGTGTCGAAAAGTTTCTCGCACTGCAATGGCTCAAGCTTGAGCGTGAAGAGGCTCCTGCCGGTCCACAGGAACGCCAAATTATTGTCCTCGGCGTACCCTTGTATGATTAAGTAATCCTCTGAATCCATGGAGAGAAGCTTCTCCAGTTGGACAGTTTTTTCCATCCCCCATGATGCAACGCCATCGAAACTGGTCTTCATCTTCCATAATTGCGCGGTGAAGCCTGACACAGAGAGCAAACCCAGCCCACCACCCTCTGCCCGCGTGACAGTGAAGCGCCCTTCAGGACTTATAAAGCGTCCTAGCACATCATAAGACTTATCTGCCGGCAGCTGTATCACGGCTAAGCTCTTCCTCTTCAAATCAAACTGGAGCAGATTTAACAAAGTAGTACTAGCGAGTATCCAGTAAAGGGAATCCCCAACTAACACAGCGGGCTCCCAACAAACCCTGGTGTGAAGGGAGTTCCCGGATGGAATTGGTGTTGAGATTAGTGTACCCCACACCCCAGTCTCTGTCGAGTAAACACAGGCCAGCAACTTATTGTCACAATCTGCCACTACCAAGACGACCTGGAAGTGGACGTCTCCGGCAGCAGACCGGAGCACCGCCCCGTTGATCAAGGATTTGCTCGGATCGAACTTCCTGGGAATGCGTAGACGATGCTGGTGGCCGGTGAAGGGGTCCCACACCAGGAGCTGCTGCGTCTGGTCCAAGATTAATACGAGGCCATGGCGGCACCCGAGTAATCGGACGAAGGAGTTAAACTGCAAGGAGAGGCGCCCGGGCGGAACACGATTGGGGGCCTCCAGAGTAGGCTCGAAGGATATGCCGTCGGTACCTGTCTGGAAGCAGCCGAGGAGTGGAGGGTTGCGGCGGTGGTGGATGCGGAAGCGGCGGGAGAAGGCTGGATCCGAGGCGAGGCAGCGCCATCGCTTGCAGACGGCGGAGGCGCGGGTGAGGGAGGAAGGGAGCGGCGGGAGGCGGAGGAGGATCTCGGAGAGTAGGTCGTCGTCCTCCACGGCCGCGGGCGTTGCCGCCGACGAGCGGGGGCGGCGGCGGCGGCGGGGGCGGGTCATGTCTGTCT
>NC_057810.1:56409356-56445234 GCF_018294505.1 Triticum aestivum | reverse complement strand
CATGTCTGTCTTTTTTTTTTTTTGAGGGATACGGGTCATGTCTCTCAGGCGCTCACTGATTGGGGACGTGTGTGGTGGACTCCAAATGAATCGAGCAGGCTGAGGAGGTTGGGTGAACTAGACTCGATGGTGAACGAAGCCCACCTAAGGACTACTGAAGCCCACGATGAGTGTAGAAAGGACTACTGAAGCCCATTCAAGGTTTTTTTATTTGCGAGTGATTCATTCACGGTTTCCAAATTCGCGAGCCTTCAAAAAATCTCAAAAGGTTCATACTGATACGCAGAGGTGGACTATATAGTCATCTAAAAATGTGACCATGTTCCAACTAAAAAAAATGACAATTTTCTCTCTCTCAGAAAAAATAAAAAACGAAACCATTTATGTCCTAACCAACTTTCGCGCATACACCCACCCTTATTAACGCATACACGCACACTCTATCCGTATGAGCACCTTCGAAAGAAGGGGCCAACATATCATTGAGACTCGTCAGGACTTGAACCCTGATGGGCTGGCCATATCACTGCCCCTCGAACCATCCAACCAAAGGTTGGTTTGTCCTGCATAATTTGGGTGGTATCATGTGTGTCTTTTCTAAGTAGGACACGTTCGGCAGGGAACAAATGAAATATAGGGGCCCTCATTCGGGCCCTTAGTTCTTAGATGTTGTTAATGTTTTTGAAGCCGATGGCCCGATGATCCAGGTGGAACCGTATATAATAAAGTTTGTTTGGCTTATGTAACATTTCAAATTTTTAATTTGGAATGTTTTACAATAATAGCTAAGCATCTATTCATTTTGTTTGAATTGAGTGGCATTTGAGTATTATTTGAATTTGGATTCAAATTGGCATTTGAAATTCAATTTCAGAAAATCCCTGATAAAATACTTGTTCAAAAGTATGAGAGGAGCTAACATGACACTCCAAAAAGTCAGAAAAAATAATGCCAATTTTTTTGAATTTAAATTGGTGTTTATTTGGAATTTTCAAAAATAATAATTATAAAGCTTGGATTTTGCCTCTAAAAAATACATCACTCTTTAGGATTAATTTTTCTGAGTATATATATTGCGGGTCATGTTAGCTCCTTTTAGTTGGCCAACACTCCGTGCCATACAACATTGCGAGTTGAACCGCCGTCCTGTAGAACTTGCCTTTTACCTTTTGTGGCACTCTTTTGTTACAGAGAATGCCAGAAGCTTGGCGCCACTTCATCCATCTGACTTTGATTCGATGGTTCACATCTTCATCAATACCCCCATCCTTCTGCAGCATTGGCCCCAAATATCGAAAAGTGTCCTTCTGAGGCACCACATGCCCATCAAGGGTAACCTCCTTCTCCTCGCGCCTAGTAGTATTGAAACCGCACATCATGTACTCGATTTTAGTTCTACCAAGCCTAAACCCTTTTGATTACAAGGTTTGTCTCCATAACTCTAACTTCCTATTTACCCCCGTTTGACTATCGTCAACTAGCACCACATCATCCGCAAAGAGCATACACCATGGGATATCTCGTTGTATATCTCCTGTGATCTCATCCATCACCAAGGCAAAAAGATAAGGGCTCAAAGCTGACCCCTGATGCAGTCCTACCTTAATCGGGAAGTCATCAGTGTCGACATCATTTGTTCGAACACATGTCATAACATTAACGTACATGTCCTTGATGAGGGTAATGTACTTTGCTGGGACTTTGTGTTTCTCCAAGGCCCACCACATGACATTCCGTGGTATCTTAATATAGGCCTTCTCCAAGTCAATGAACACCATATGCAAGTCCTTCTTTTGCTCCCCGTATCTCTCCATAAGTCGTCGTACCAAGAAAATGGCTTCCATGGTCGACCTCCCAGGCATGAAAGCAAACTGATTTTTGGTCACACTTGTCATTCTTCTTAAGTGGTGCTCAATGACTCTCTCCCATAGCTTCATTGCATGGCTCATCAACTTAATTCCATGGTAATTAGTACAACTCCGAACACCCCTCTTGTTCTTGATGATTGGTACTAATATACTCCATCTCCATTCTTCTGGCATCTTGTTTGCCCGAAAAATGAGGTTGAAAAGCTTGGTTAACCATACTATCGCTATGTCCCCAAGGCCTTTCCACACCTCAATGGGGATACAATCAGCGCCCATCGCCTTGCCTCCTTTCATCCTTTTTAAAGCCTTCTTGACCTCAGACTCCTGGATTCACCGCACAAAACGCATGCTGGTCTCATCAAAGGAGTCGTCTAGTTCAATGGTAGAAATCTCATTCTCCTCATTGAACAACTTGTCGAAGTACTCTCGCCATCTATGCTTAATCTCCTCGTCCTTCACCAGGAGTTGGTCTGCTCTGTCATTGATGCATTTGACTTGGCCAACATCCCTCGCCTTCCTCTCTCGGATCTTGGCCATCTTATAGATGTCCCTTTCGCCTTCCTTCGTGTCTAACCGGCGGTAGAGGTCCTCATACGCTTGACCCCTTGCTTCACCGACAGCTCTCTTTGCGGCCTTCGCCATCTTGTACTATGTTGTCTGCACTCCTATCCAGGTACAGGCTTCTGAAACAATGTTTCTTCTCCTTAATCACCTTCTGGACATCATCATTCCACCACCAAGTATACTTAGCTTCGCTTCTGCTTCCCCTGGACACTCCAAACTCCTCCGAGGCCACCTTACGGATGCAAGTCGCCATCTTCATCCACACATTGTTTGCATCCCCTCCTTCCTCCCAATGGCCCTCCTTAATGACCCTCTCCTTGAACACCCGAGCTACCTCCCCCTTGAGCTTCCACCACTTTGTTCTAGCGACTTTCGCACGCTTATCCCGTTGGACACGAATCCGAAAGCGGAAGTTAACAACCACTACTAAAAGTCACCAGATGTGATTCTCTCCTTTTGAAGAGGGTGTTAGCTATGATCATGTCGTAGACTAGAGCAAAGCTTAAGACATATTCTCCTTCTTGATTCTGATGCCATAGCCAAAGCCCCCATATACCCTTTCATGAGCTTTTGTGTAAAACCTTGGTAGAGTTAGCATGGCATACATTTGTCAGAGGATATGCACCATCAATAAATATTTGTATTGGAAATTTAAACTCTGATATTGGTAATGATACCCATTGCGTCTCATCCTGCTCACTATCTAAAATGCCAAAACCAATCTGACACCAACCTGTTTATCTGCTATCTAGGACCTTCATTTTGGTGTAAAATATTCATTGATATTCGGATAACATATACATTCCAAACTTTGTTTCGTAGGGCATAGTGTTGTATTATAAGGATGCACTATTGAGGATGAAGCTTTTGTTGGTATGGGGGCTACCCTGTTAGATGGTGTTGTTGTGGAAAAGCATGGGATGGTTGCTGCTGGAGCCCTTGTAAGACAGAACACAAGGAACCCTTGTGGAGAGGTTGTGCTTTACTTGACCACTATTGTTTGGATTCTTATTTAGGTAATCTCAGACACCTTTGCTTATCTGGTTTTAATTAACTAACGGTTATTTATGATAAGGTATGTATGAATCTGGATTAGCATGTGTTAAGAGAAGACCCCATTTTCTTAGATACAAAACACCCTTTTGACACTACTAGATATTGTGACATGCTTCATGATGCTTTTTTGGGGGGTAATTGCATTTTACAGTGACTTTGATGCCATGCATTTATGCGCATTTATGCATGGATGAAACAAAAAAAATGCTTCATAACACTTGTTTGATAATCTTATCACAGCAGGTGCTCTGTTGTTGACCATCTCTGTTCAATTTAGGTATGGGGTGGAAACCCTGCAAAATTTTCGAGGAAGCTCACAAATGAGGAGATCGCTTTTATTGCGGAATCAGCTGCCAACTATTCCAACTTAGCCAAGGCACATGCTATTGAGAATGCTAAACCCTTGGAAAAGATTGATTTTGAGAAAGTGATGCGCAAGAAATTTGCTCACCAGGATGATGAACATGATTCCATGCTTAGTGTCAGTCGAGAGGTCCCTCCAGAGCTGGCGCCCCCAGTCCTACTCCTTCCCAATAAAATTTTCTTATCACCACCTTCAGTTTGGATTCTTATGCACCAGAGCACGCAGACTGCATCGGCCACTCTGATTTCTTTGGGATCGTGCTCCGGATCAGCCACTCCTCCATGACTCCGCCTTATATAAACCCTACCCTCTCCTCCCTCGACCCCCCTAAAACCCCTCGCTATAAACCCCCATGTTGCTCGCTCTAGCCGATCGGATCTCGCTGCCCGCCGCCGCTATTGTCGTTGGTTCCGACGCCGGTGAGTCTTCTCCGCCCTCAGTCTTCGGCCAACGGCCTAGCCTGCCCCATCGTGTCATTTTGACATGGTTTTTCTCTCCCGCGTCGTCTACAGAGGTCGCCCCAACCCCGCGTACGTGCTCCGCCGCAGCACCGAGCTCTGCCACCTCACCCTCATCGACACCGCCGTTCCCGAGCTCCACCAACACCACCCCGATGACCCCCTCGCCGAGCCGCATCACCCGGACCACCAACACCACAGTGAGTCCCTGATTAGCAGTTTCTTCTGTAGCAAACTGAAATTCCACCTGGTTAGATGGTTCATAGAGCTCCTCCACCACTAAAACTTCTCCTGATTAGATGCTTCTTGCTAATGGATACAATTGGATATCATCAATTTATGAAATCATTTGACTAAGCTATGCACTAAGATCACGTTCAGATAACCACGAAGCAGCTTCTAGTTCTAAGCATTGTCAAATCAAGTAGGTAGGTTACTGGAATTTAAGTTTTTTCATGACTGACAGACCTAAGCTCGCTATAACTGAACACGTACATTTGGTCTTCCAAGTAGAGAGTGTACATCTCTAGTTTTGTTGGCTCATGTGTTGCCTTGTTTGTTGTTTGTGGACACCTGAACTGGAAAAAAATGCTGGCCATAGCACACAAAGTTCTCAGCCGTCGTTGGCAATGAGCTGTGAGAACGTTGAGGAGGTCAAAGGCGAAGCTGAGACGAAGAAGAAAAAGGAGTCCAAGAAAAGGAAGGAAATGGAGCGAAGGTAAGATGTTTCGGAATCTGTTACAAACATCCTTGTGTTCAAAAGCAGGGCAAGTGCAACTATTGCAAGCAAGAGCTTTTATGCGAAGAAAACTTGGTATATCATCCTTGCTGAAGCATTTGACCATCTATAGGAGCAACCCCAATAAGATCAATGATAACAAACATCCAACTCTTCAAGCAACAACAAATGAGGACGACAGCAGTAATTGTGCCCTCGTTGCTGGGAGGTTTGATCCTGAGAAAATTAGAGATGCTTTTGCTGAAATGATAATTATGGATGGGCTCCCGTTTGCATTTTACGAGAAACCAGGATTTAAAAATTTAATGCCAAAGGCATGTCCTCGCTTTATTGTGTCTTCTAGGGGAACCGCTATCAGAGATTGTGTCCGCATTTACAACCGTGAGAAAGAGAAACTGAAAAAGTTCTTCAAAGAATCTTGTGATAGGGTCAGCCTAACAACTGACACCTGGACATCTATGCAACAACAGAGCTATATCTGTGTTATGGCTCATTTCCTTGACACTGACTGGAAGCTACATAAGTGGATTATTGGGTTCTTCTTGGTGAATACTCGTAAGGGGAAGACATTGGGAAGTACATCGCGAGGTGTTTGGTGGATTGGGGCTTAGAGAAAGTGTTGACAATGCATCAGCAAGTGATAGCACTATAAGTTACATGAAGATGGTTATGAACAATGCTAAAACCAGCATAGCAAAAGGACAATATATTCACATCAGATGTGCAGCCCATGTCATACATTTGATTGTTTCAGATTGCCTAAAAGAGTTGGATATCCCAGTGCAGTGAGTCTATGCTGCTGTCCGTTTTATCAGAAATTCTCCATCTAGAATTACTCAATTTAAGAGGTGTGCTGACTTGGAAAGTTGGAAAACAAAGCCTTCTTACCACTTGATGTATGCAGAAAATGGAACCCCACATACCTAATGTTGAAAATCACGGCCAAATATGAGAATGTGTTCGATAGGTACGGCGATGATGACCCTTAATTTGCAATTGAGTTAAATAGTGAGAAAGTGCCAGGAGTTCCTGAAGCTGTAGATTGGGAGTATGCAAGGAATATCTCAGAGTTTCTTGGGTATTCTATAACCTCACTATTCGTGTTTCAGTCTATAATCATTGCACATCTCACATTTTTTCCATGAAATTGCTGATGTTTACATCTTCTTGAAAGAGTGGTTTGAGAGTACCGATGCTTTGCAGAAAGAAATGGCTGAAAGGATGATCGCTGAGTATACGACAAGTATTAGGGTGCTCATGAGAGCCTCAACATTCTGATCTTTGTGTCTGTTGCTCTTGATCCAAGGTACAAGTTATCAGATTACACAAGGTTTGCTACTTATGAGATGTTTGGCGAGATCAAAGGAGAAGAAGTTTGGAGAAGGATGAGTGAAACACTTAATGAGTTTAAGGAGTATGGTAAGATGTATGTTTCAATTGAGAAGAAGGAAATGGAATCTAATGTGGAGCAAGGCATGATGAGGTCCCTAATTGACAAGAGGATGAGAATGAACAAATGTGTGGTCGATCCTACCAAGTATGAACTTCAGAAATATCTTGCCGAGGAGATTGAAGCAAACACCACCAAATTTGTTATCTCAGATAGCTCGCGATGTGTTGGCTGTCCTGATATCTAGAGTTGCCTCCAAGATCGCCTTTAACAGCGGTGTATGTATCCTTGATGACTTTAGAAGCTCGCTTACACCCTTCATGATCCAAGCACTACAAAAAAACACTTTCGTGATGATACGTGTTTTTCACAGTAGGTCACGTTTTCTGTCATGCATGTACATCGATGATGATTTTATGACAGAATCAAGATAGTCATACCTGTGTTGTCGTAGAAGTGTTCCATGACATTACCAAAATTATCATCCCGGAAGTGTTCACTTTCATGACGATAAATCACGCGTCATAGAAGTGCTTTCGTCAAGGGTGACCGACACGTGGCATCCACCGTAACGGCTGCCGTTAAGCTATCGGGTCCGGTTTTGAATCCGATAACCCGTTAACAGCCCCAACAAATGGGGATTTTCCACATGTAAAATCATCATTGGCTGGAGGAAACACGTGTCGGCTCACCGTTGGGACAGATGTCATCCATTCATTGGACCGAAGGCGCCTATGATACGTCGACACATGGCACGGCCCAACAGAGACCCATTGCTATGAAAAGGCCGGCCCGTTTGACTTGGTCAAAAGGTGGCGGGCCGGCCCACGGAAAGCATGTTAACGGCCTATTCGCATATAGCCCATTTACAACTCGCTAACCCAGGGCCCGTTACGACCTATCCGAATTAGGCCTAGTAGCGTCATTTGGGCCGTCCAATATGATTCCAGCCCGTTTTAACTTCCGGCCCATTTATGGCCATGACATCTTTCGACCCATATGAGGCCCTTTGTAACTCTTGGCCCATTAACAACCCGTGGTGAAACTGGCCCATAATGAACAGTGTATAACTTTATACCCATTAACGACCCATTATTCCATTGGGCTGTTTCCATCCCATGTTATCTTTCGGCCTTCTCAGGGCCCATTTATTCTTGGGCTCATTTCCAGCATTCGGTTACTTACGCCCCGTTACTGTAATTTTCTGCTTGTGGGCCAAATTCAGCCTGTGGTTATAGTCGGCCCATTTGTGGCTTGTTAATACGTTGGGCCATTTTCATAGCGTCATGAAATACGGCCGATTAACAATGGCCCATTATGGTCGGCCCATGAAAAGACGATTCCAACTCTAGCCTGTTTACGGCTATAATGCTGGCTCTTATTGGCCCATGTTTGGCCAATCGATCATAGGGCCCGTAGAAGGCCTATTGATGATACGACCCGTAGAAGGCCCATTGTGTCTACGGCTTGTAGAATGTCCATTATTTCTATGCCCCGTAGAAGGCCCATTGTTTCTACGGCCCGTAGGAGGCCCACTGTCACTATAGTAAATATGTAGCCCATGGTTATTGTGGCCTAGTTTTAAAAAATAGATTATTGCAGCCACTAGCAAACCGCGAAAAAAGAACTGCACTGACTACAAGAAAACAAATAAATAAGACAACAAGGAAACAAATAAGCAAGCAACTTACGCTAGGCTATCATGGCTACTACACATATTACATCCACTAGGCATCAGAGTTCGCCACCAGTGCAAATATAGGGAACAAAGCAGCATATCATATACAGTTGTCAAAGTTGTTGACCAGTGCAAATAAACGCCACAACAAAACAAGTCCAGAACTGAAACCACTTCAGAAGATCTCAAGAAACAATACCATGGGTACCCATAATGCTGGCAAGATGCTTAGCAAGCTTATTAACTTTCTCTTGTTTGGCGCTTAAATCCTCCAGCGCTTGCTGTTGCACCAAAAAGTATGCATCTGAATTCTGCAATGACTTCCTTAGTCCTTCAGCTTCCTGTTGCAGCACATCTGATTGATGTCTTTCAACTTGAAGTTGAGTCTCGAGAAGACGAACTGATTCAGGCAGCGAGTTCGAAGAGCATGTGCCAGCAGTAGTGGCCAGTAACTCGAACACTACATCAAGACATGACTTTTGGGTTCTCTCACTGTCGTCAAGACAGTTTTTGTCAGCTTTCTTGGAGACCAACAGGGATGTCTCACTATCTTAAACCTTATCTACACTACTTCCTTTACCATTGCATAACAGTGTACTGTTCTCCAATATTTTGTCCGCATTCTAAAAGAGAAACAAGCAGACATATCACAAATTTACCATGTTGTATATGAAACTCATTTTGGTAAATCAATCCAGTAGTAAAGTGGATAGGATAACAACATGAAACAAACATATATCTATGTACCATGGTCACTTGATGGTCTATATCATTCTAGTTTTGTTGCCAAATCAAGATAGAGACACAGTTCAAATAATATTTGTTCAAGACAAAGTAGAATAGACAGAATATAAGTGTGGGAAACTATAGAGCAATAACAACACTTGTAATGTGCATGACATGAGAACATAAATGTTTATTCCATTGAAACTGAAATCAACATAGAGCAAGTTACAACAGCAAACCAGTTAAAGAAACAGGTTAACATACATGTTGCGCCATTGGAGTTTCAATTCCATCCTTCAAATTTGAAAATAGTTGGTATGAGTAAATACAGTGATGCAAGAGCAAAGGAGTATGAACCATAGCTACAGAACCTGACCTAAGAACAATTTTTCTTCTCCTTTAAGCGTTGAGTTGGGATTCGGAGTGGTGGTGCTCGTGCTTTGGGCACTGCAGTTCCTTTACTAACTGCTCGTGTTTGGGTGCTTTGTGGTGGAGACGATGCTGTGTCAACTGGAACTGGGTTACTATCTGCTGGGGTTGGGGTTAGAAGGGGTGTACCTGGTTCTTTGTCCAACTGGGTAGGGGTACAATATGCGAGAGTCTGGGTTATGTGTGGTGGGGCTGGTTCTTGGGCAAGTACAACCGTGGTTCTATGTGCATCAACTGGTAGCACTATCTTTTCTGAAGACCGTGTTGTTACTCCCTTAGATACTGCCATCACCCTTTCCAATTCAAATGGCTGATAAACAAGAAAAGTAATTGAATGTACAGACGTTGTATGATAGACAGGTGAAATGGATAGTGGGGAATAAAAGAGGGCATGAAATAATTCACATTTATGTTGTCTAACCAAACAGGATAACATGACACAGTTTCATATATATGATGGCTAACTAAACAGGATCGCATGACACAATTTCACAGTATGATGGCTAACTAAAAAAGATGGAAAGACATAGTTCAAAAATATGATGAATATGTAAACATGACGACATGATATAGCTATATAATGTGTTTATTAAATAGGTTGGCATGCCATAATTCACATACATGTCGCCTATGGAAACATGATAGCATGATAAAATTCACGGATAAAATGACTTAATTCAAAATATGATGACTGTAAACACTAAACAGGATGAGATGATATTACTATATGATGTCTTTATTAAATGGGTTGCCATGCCATAATTCAGATAGATGTTGTGTATGTAAACATGATGGCATGATATAATTCAAATATATGATTTATATAGTAAGCAAGTAAGCAGATGGCAATCCATATATGATGTAAAAACTAAGCAATGCAAGATAACATGCATGACATGGGTAATATAACCCTGCCAAGTTTGAGCATAGACCTCAGGGGGAAATATGATTGGTCATCAGTCTCTAAATCCTCCTCTGAGGAGCTCTCTGTAACCAGCAAGATGTTTGCTTCAGAAGGTAGCATTGTCCGCTCTGAATACCTTGTTTTCACTCCAGATACTTCCATCACCGCTTCAAATGACTGATGCACAGGAAGAGTAGTTTAATATACAAACGTTGTCGACCAATGGAACACGTAATACAAAAAAATGATAGCATGATATAATTCACATACATGATGATTGGCTAAACAGCATGGCATTGCATAATTCACATATATAATGCCTTTGCAACAATATAGCATTGCATAATTCACATATATAATGTCTTATAACAAGATGGCAATGCATAATTCACATATATGGTAATTAGACACTAAACAAGTGGCATTCACACAAAGCATGTCTAAACTAATCAAATGACATAGCAATGCAAGACACCATACACACGATATGAGCAACATAACCCTGCCAAGTTAGAGCATACACCTTGGGGGGGGGGATAGGACTGGTCATCTGTCTTTGAATCCTCCTCTGAGGAGCTATCCATAACCAACAAGATATGCGCTTCGTCAGATAGCATAGTCTGCTCTGAAGACCTTGTTTTCACTCTAGAATTTTCCATCACCGTGTCAAATGGCTGATGCACACGAAGAGTAGTTGAATGTACTAACATTGTTGACAAATGTAATACATAACAAAAAAAAGGATGGCCTGATATAATTCACATATAAGATGACTGGCTAAGTAGGATAGCATTGCAAAATTCACATATATGATGCCTGGCAAAACAAGATGGCATTGCATAATTCACAGTAATGATGAATAAACTAAACGGATGGCATTCACACAAAGCATGTATAAACTAAGCAGATGACATATTTGATGTATAAAGTAAGCAATGCCAGGCACCATATGCATGATATAACCAACATCAGCATGCCAAGTTAGAGCGTAGACCTCAGGGGGTAAATAGGAGTGGTCTTCTCCTTCTGAATCCCCCTTGGAACAGATATCTTCCTCTCGATTACAATCTGAAATGGGTGGAGGGGGGCTGCCTTTGCGCCTACTATGGAGCGACGTCTGCATGAATTTTATTGCCACGCAAGGCTCGTCTCTTTTGCTCTACATGTTCAGTTCCATTGTGTACAATAACTGACATGCATAGGAATAAAACATAGTGAGATTTTGTAAGGAGTGCATGCAGAAATCCAGAGTGATGGTAGCAACCTGTGGATAGACCCAAAACCAAAGATAGCAAGCAAATAATGTCTTCAGTTAAAAAAATACAGATAATGGTTTCTGTACTGTTTGTTTCCCACCCAACATGGAACTCATAGTAGACACCAGAGATTAACCAGATAGTAGATAGATACTATTGATTGCAGCCCCGATATGTACCCCACAACCATTTAAAAAATTAAGTTTGACCATTAGTTTGGAGTTGACTCAGAGTCTAATCAGTGAACATGACGATAAAGTAGGATGTAATATTAAGCGATGCATAACGTAAGCAGACACGAAAGAGTGTGACCTCTTTTGCAGACCCGTGTAGTCCTCAAGGTCATCTACTCGGTTGAAGATGGTAATGCAGTTGTCATGGCTGCCGGCGGTGGGGAAGAAGATCTGAGGCGGCGAAAGACAGTCTGGAGGTCAGAGCCCTACTGTGCTGGAACCTTCTGTCGTTGGAGCAGCTGAGCTGGGGTGGACGACTGAGGGAGTCCTGGATTAGGGGGTCCTCGGACAGCTGGGCTATATGCTTATGCCGGACTATTGGACTATGAAGATACAAGATTGAAGACTTCATCCCGTGTCTGGGTGGGACTCTCCTTTGCGTGGAAGGCAAGCTTGGAAATTCGGATATGTAGATTCCCTTCTCTATAACCGACTCTATGTAGCCCTAGCCCCCTCCGATGTCTATATAAACCGGAGGGTTTAGTCCGTAGGACAACAACAATCATAATCATAGGCTAGCTTTTAGGGTTAGCCTCTACGATCTCATGGTAGACCAACTCTTGTAATACTCATATCATCAAGATCAATCAAGCAGGAAGTAGGGCATTAACTCCATAGAGAGGGCCCTAACCTAGGTAAACATCGCGTCCCCCGCCTCCTATTACCATTAGCCTTAGACGCACAGTTCGGGACCCCCTACCCGAGATCTGCCGGTTTTGACACCGACATTGGTGCTTTCATTTAGAGTTCCACTGTGTCATCACCATAAGGCTTGATGGCCCCTTCAATCATCTACAGCGACGCGGTCCAGGGTGAGGTTTTCCTCCTCGGATAGATCTTTGTATTTGGTGGCTTCGCACTGCGGGCCAACTCGCTTGGTCATCTAGAGCAGATCGATAGCTATGCCCTTGGCCATCAGGTCAGGTTTGGAAGCCTGAACTAAACTGTCGAGATCCGCGGAGACTTGATCTTCTGCGGATTCGAGCCCATGACAGGTACACCCTATAGTTGCGATGAGCATGACTTAGGTCTACCGTCGGACGGTGTTCAGGAGATCACACCTGCAGCTGCCCCGGCTTTAAATCCAGAGCAGATCATGCCATCCGAGGATGGGAGGATGGACCCCACCACGGAACCCGCACACTCATCGATGATAGAGACAAACACAGATTTCACTTCCAAGGAGGTCTGTGTCATTGGACCCTCGGACTCGTCTCCGGACATAGGCTCCGAACCACGTGCATCCATGCCCATTGGATCTAACTGGGCACCAATCATGGAGTTTAGCTCCACGAATATCTTTCAGCACTCGACCTTTGGCGACGTGCTAAGCTCATTAAAATCTCTCTCCCTGTCACGAGACTCTTGGCCGAACTATGTCCGACTTGAGTGGGAAGCGGGCGACGAAGGAATTCGTTACCCACCCACCACCCACTTCATAGCCACTATCGACGACTTAACCGACATGCTTGATTTTGACTCCGAAGACATCCACGGTGTGGACGAAGATGCCGGAGAAGAACAGGAACCACCGCCCGCAGGGCGCTGGAAAGCCACCTCATCATACGACATATATATGGTGGACACACCCAAAGAAAACAATGACGAGGATCAAAAGGATGCAACATAGGGTGATCCTCTTGAGAAGCAACCTAAGCGCCGACATCAACGATGCCACTCTAAACCCCGCCATGGCAAAAACAGCAATACCGGCACAAGAGACAATAGCACTCCGGATGATGCCGAAGACGAAAACAATCCCGCCCAGCCAAGCTTCGAGCAGGCCGGATAGGAGGATGGGCAAGCTAGCCTTGATGAACAGGCAATGGATGAAGACTCGAAGGATGACAATTACTTGCCCCTCTCCGAAGACGAGATGAGCCTTGGCGACAAAGAATTTATCGTTCCTGAGGATCCTGCCGAGAAAAAGCGCTTCAAGCGCAGGCTTATAGCCACTGCAAAGAGCCTGAAGAAAAAAATAGCAGCAGCTTCAAGATGATCAAGATCTGCTCACTGACAGATGGACTGAGGTCCTGGCGGCCGAGGAATACAGACTTGAGCGCCCAACCAAGAGTTACCCGAGGCGCAGGTTGTTACCTCAATTCGAGGACAAGGCACTAGAGCCTATACTACCAGCGCAGGATGCTGCTGACCGATCACCTTGTGGCCGAGACAAAGCAACATATCAGCCCGAACACCAGCCCGCACCCCGTCGCTGAACAAATAAAAACACGAAGGCCCGGGGCTACACGCATGACAATGAATTGGGAAACAAAGCAGGACAGTCAAGATCGATCTATGGATCATGGGGGCGTGCCCCAATGCGTGACGATGACCGCCACGCTGGATATACTATATACAAATCCGCTCGGGCCGAATACAACAGACTAGACTCATTCAAACTGTGTCGCGATGTAGCCCGGCATAGAGGCGGCACACACCCCCTATGCTTCACTGACGAAGTAATGGAGCATGAATTCCCAAAAGGGTTTAAGCCGGTGAACATCGAACCATATGATGGGACAACAGACCCCGCGACATGGATCGAAGATTTCCTTCTCCACATTCACATGGCCCGCGGCGATGATCTACATGCCATCAAGTACCTCCTGCTAAAACTTAAGGGACCAGCTCAGCATTGGTTGAATAGCCTGCCGGCAAACTCCACTAGCAGCTGGGAGAACCTGGAAGACGCATTCCTTGACAACTTCCAGGGCACTTATGCGCGACCACCGGATGCTGATGACTTAAGTCACATAACCCAACAGCCCGGAGAGTCAGCCAGGAAATTCTGGACTCGGTTCTTAACTAAAAAGAACCAAATCGTCGACTGTCCGGATGCCGAAGCCCTAGTGGCCTTTAAGCATAACATCCGTGATGAGTGGCTTGCCCTACACCTCGGCCAAGAGAAGCCACAGACCATGGCAGACCTTACGACACTCATGACCCGCTTTTGTGCGGGCAAGGACAGCTGGTTGGCTTGTAGCAACAACACATCAAGAAATCCTAGCACTTCAGACGCCAGAGATATCAACGGCAAGCCCCGGCGCAACAGACACAAGCGCCGCAATAATGGCGACAACGCCGAAGACATGGCCGTCAATGCCAGATTCAGTGGCTCCAAGTCCGGTCAATGGAAGAAGCCATTTAAAAGAAACAATCCGGGCCCGTCCAGCCTGGACCGCATACTCGATCGCTCATGCCAAACCCACGGCACCCCCGATAAACCAGCCAACCACACCAACAGAGAATGTTGGGTATTTAAACAGGCCGGCAAGCTAAATGCCGAACACAAGGAAAAGGGGTCGCATAGTGACGACGACGAGGAACCCCGGCTACCGAACACAGGAGGACAGAAGAAGTTTCCTCCCCAAGTAAAAACAGTAAATATGATATACGCCACCCATATTCCCAAGCGGGAGCGGAAGTGTGCACTAAGGGACGTCTACGCGAT
Source organism: Triticum aestivum (assembly GCF_018294505.1). Taxonomy (NCBI): domain Eukaryota; kingdom Viridiplantae; phylum Streptophyta; class Magnoliopsida; order Poales; family Poaceae; genus Triticum; species Triticum aestivum. The sequence continues at coordinate 56,430,115 of NC_057810.1, read as the reverse complement.
GGAGCCAGTCGCCCCAAAGTTCAACCCATGGTCGTCCTGTCCGATCACCTTTGATCGCAGGGACCATCCGACCAATATCCTCCATGGCGCCTCAGCCGCACTGGTCCTTGACCCTATCATTGACGGATTCCACCTCACACGAGTCCTCGTGGATGGTGGCAGTAGCCTGAACCTGCTTTATCAGGATACAATGTGCAAAATGGGTATCGATCCCTCAAGGATCAAACCCACTAAAACCACCTTCAAAGGTGTCATACCCAGTGTAGAGGCCTGTTGTATAGGCTCAATTACACTGGAAGTGGTCCTCGGATCCCCGGACAACTTCCGAAGCAAGGAGTTAATCTTCGATATCGTCCCCTTCCGCAGTGGTTATCATGCACTGCTAGGACAAACCGCATTCGCTAGATTCAATGCGGTGCCACACTATGCCTACCTCAAGCTCAAGATGCCCGGACCCCGCGGCATTATAATAGTCAATGGAAATACAGAGCCCTCCATCCATACGGAGGAGCACACTGTGGCTCTTGCAGCAGAAGTGCAGAGTAGCTTCCTTAGACAGACCCTCAATTTGGCAATAAAGCCGCCAGACACCGTCAAGCGAGTCCAGAGTACTCTGCAACAGGATCGTCCGGCCCATCCAGAGCTCGCCTGGCAATTCGGCCACCGTCCTAGTCCCAGTCAAGCGGTGAAATTTGTGCCGCGCGTACACAATTACGCACTTAAAATACCATGGGCATAGACGGAGGCACAGCTAGACTACGGTCCACAATGCGGCTCAACCGCCCCAGGATCCGCATACCTTCACCTTTTTCTTTCTTTCAGGTCCCTCTCTTCTTGAGGCTCTTCTGATAACCTGATTGTCGGACCGATCACAGGATGGAAACACCAACGAGGCAAGGAGCTTTGACGTACAAGGGAATCCCTAGGTGGTCTCTGATAACGATCGCTATACCTGTTTTACATACCTACACGCAGCTCGCTCTTGGTTAGGGCAGGTCAACTAAGTCCTATTTTGCTTATCGCAGTACTTGTATACATACGCCTTGACATATCATTCAAAGAACAATGGAAAATAATTTACAATGTCAGCTTATTACTTAATTTCCTTTTTCCTTGATTGTTTGTTTATTACAAATCGCACCCGTACATTCTGGTACGTTCTATTTGCCAGGGGCTTCGGTGTACCCCATAACACGACAAGAAAGTCCGAACACTTTCGATAGTGCGGCACCCCGAACTTATAGCATTATATGCATCAGCTCTGAATCATGTCTTGGGTCAATAGTTGGGTTGCCCGGCTCCTATGCTTGCTACCCTACGCTCCGCTATATTTGCCCGGTTCTTTCGGACAAGCACCTCAGTAGAGAAAGCCGAAAACTGTCTGTCATGATCTAGCGAGAGCTGGTCGCTATTCAAGAGGTTTCAAATCCTTAAAGATTTTTTCCGCTTCAGGCGTGGAATCGGTCTTTGTCCGATTTAGGCGTGTATAGCGCCCCAAGTTCGGCCTTCCGAATACTAGGGGCTATGCCAAAATTTAAAATTATAAAACTTCTATGTCTAAGTGAGGGTGATAAAGCTGTATAGTCCGATTGCCTTGTTCGTTGCGCTAAACACCTCCTTAACGGACCAAAAATTTGGATAAAGAGTGTTTAGATTTATCCTGAACACCCCTGTACTATTTACACGGGGGCAGAAGCGGACGATTGGCCAACTCTCAGATTTCGTAAACGGCCGCATAAGTGGTAAAATTTTAAATCAACAAGCATTATATTGTGCAAATGAATTCGTTTCATATTACAGGATAAAATGAGTGCATGCTACGTCTTGAGCTTGCGTTGGTTTTCCTTGAAGAGGAAAGGGTGATGCATCGTAGCGTAAGAATTTCCCTCAGTTTTTGAGAACCAAGGTATCAATCCAGTAGGGGGCTCCTCAAAAGTCCCACGCACCTACACAAACAAAAAAGAACTCGCAACCAACATGATAAAGGGGTTGTCAATCCCTTCATGGCCACTTGCGAAAGTGAGATCTGATAGAGATAATTTGATAAGATAAATATATTTTTGACATTTTATGATATAGATTGGAAAAGTAAAGATGCAAATAAAAGTAGATTGAAAGCTTATATGATAAAAGATAGACCCGAGGGCCATAGGTTTCACTAGTGGCTTGTCTCAAGATAGCATAGTATTACAGTGGGTGAACAAATTACTGTCGAGCAATTGATAGAAAAGCGAATAATTATGAGATTATCTAGGCATGATCATGTATATAGGCATCACGTTCGTGAAAAGTAGACCGACTCCTGCCTGCATCTACTACTATTACTCCACACATCGACCGCTATCCAGCATGCATCTAGAGTACTAAGTTCATAAAGAACAGAGTAACGCATTAAGAAAGATGACATGATGTAGAGGGATAAACTCATGAAATATGATATAAACCCCATCTTTTTATCCTCGATGGCAACAATACAGTACGTGCCTTGCTGCCCCTGCTGTCACTGGGAAAGGACACCGCAAGATTGAACCCAAAGCTAAGCACTTCTCCCATTGCAAGAAAGATCAATCTAGTAGGCCAAACCAAACTGATAATTCTAAGAGACTTGCAAAGATAACTTAATCATACATAAAAGAATTTAGAGGAGATTCAAATATTTCTCATAGATAAACTTGATCATAAACCCACAATTCATCGGATCTCGACAAACACATCGCAAAAAGAGTTACATCGAATAGATCTCCAAGAAGATCAAGGAGAACATGGTATTGAGATTCAAAGAGAGAGAAGAAGCCATCTAGCTAATAACTATGGACCCGAAGGTCTGTGGTAAACTACTCACAACTCATCGGAGAGGCTATGGTGTTGATGTAGAAGCCCTCCATGGTCGATTCCCCCTCCGGCGGAGCGCCAGCGAAGGCTCCAATATGGGATCTCGCGGATACAGAAGGCTACAGTGGTGGAAATAGTTTTTTGTGGTCGCCTCTGATGTTCTCGGGGTACATGGTTATATATAGGAGGAAGAAGTAGGTCGATGGCCGCCCGAGGGGCCCACGAGATAGGGAGCGCACCCGGTAGGGGGGGTGGGCGCCCTCCACCCTCGTGGCCTCCTCGATTGCTTCTTGACTTGCACTCCAAGTCCTCTAGATCACATTTGTTCCAAAAAGATCGCTCCCGAAGGTTTCATTCCTTTTGGACTCCGTTTGGTATTCCTTTTCTTTGAAACACTAAAATAGGCAAAAAAAACAGCAATACGGGTTGGGCCTCCGGTTAGTAGGTTAGTCCCAAAACTGATATAAAAGTGTAAAGTAAAGCCCATAAACATCCACAACGGGTAATATAATAGCATGGAACAATCAAAAATTATAGATACGTTGGAGACGTATTAGTGCATTCATTCAAAGATTAAATCCTTAGTACATTGCTTCACCACAAGGCGGGAGCCCTTCAGGACACTGTCATAATATTTTTTGGGCCGGCGGTGCTCCTTGCCCTTCGGTGGCCCCTCGGTCATCAGCTTTTCGGCATCCATCTTTGCCCAGTGCACTTTTGCGCGGGCGAAGGCCATCCGCGCACCTTCAATGCAAACCGACTGCTTTATGACTTCAAGTCGCGGGCAGACACTCACAAGTCGCTTCACGAGACCGAAGTAGCTGCTGGCATAGGCTCGGCAGGCCACAACTAGACTATTAGGTCCTTCATGGCTAGTTTGGCTGCCTCGTGCAGCTCAACCAGTTGCTTCAGCTGGTCGCTCAAGGGTAGCGGATGTTTTGTCCCAAGATATTGAGACCAGAACAACTTCTCCGTTGAGCTTCCTTCTTCGGCTCGGTAGAACTCCGTGGCATCTGATATGCTGCGCGGTAGATCCGCAAATGCTCCTGGAGAACTCCAAATTTGGGTAAGTAAACGGAAAGTCTCCTTCACATGCTTGCTTTGCATAATAAATGCCTTACCCACCGCAATCTTCTTGGCTGCCTGAATCTCCTGGAGGGCCTTCTGGGCTTTGGCTTTGGCGTCTTGCATGCTCTGGAGGGCCTTAGCAAGCTCGAACTCTTGAGTCTTAGAGTCACGCTCCAAGGACTCGTATTTCTGGACAAAATCCTGGAGCTCTTGCTAGACCTTGCTGACCCGTGCCTCTTGCTTCTCGCCCTCGAAGCGCTCCTTGGCCGCTTTGTCTTCGGCCTCGGCCAGCGCCTTCTTAAGGGCCGCCACTTTGATCGTGGCCCCTATCAAAGTTCATGATGCTTCTATCAGCCGAAACCATTTATCCTTTATAAGTATACAGGAAGGGTATTGCGTACCTTGACTTTCCTCCAGCTGCCTCTTCACGAGGACGAGCTCTCCCTCGGTCTGCTCAAGGTCATGCTTCAGTCCAGAGACCTCCGCATTACGAGCGGCAGCGGCCAGCAGCGACGCCTGCTTATTCACATAAGACATTTTATGTTAGACTCCTGCGAACATTATTTGATCCTCTGTTCGGCCTTTCTTTCCGAACACCAAACAGAGCATCAGGGGCTACTGTCTACACTATGATATTCTCTCACAATTTTTATTACTTACCTCAAAGCCTGTTAGAAGGCTAGCGCGGGCTTCGGTCAATCCACTTTTGTCGGACCGGACCTTCTCAATCACCGCACTCATAAGAGTACGATGTTCTTCATCAATGGAAGCGTTGTGAGGCGTTTCCAGCAAGTTGTCCAGTGCCTCTGGATGATCAGAGGTCATTGATGCAGGCGGCTCGCCCTCCTTGGAAAGAGGCTGCTCGCCTGAATCCGGAACCACTTGGGTTTCCAGAGCCGTATTCGGTTGGGGGCCAAACTGACGGCGGCCCCCATTATCGGAGTCCATGGGGGTCTTCCCCCCATGTGCCCGGCGACTCGGATTTCGCCTAGGGGTGTCTCCGGAACTGTCTCCCCTTGGCCTGGTATCCTTTGAGACAACACCTCAGTGTCATCCGCGGCCCTAGGGGAGGAGGCCGTCGGGAGCGAATCGATGTTCATCGCCGACGGGTCCAGAGATCCCTCCGAAGAGGAGGATATCTCAATGTTGGATTTGGCCGGGCTGCAGGTGCACGTCTGGCATGATAAGAAGCAATAAAAGCAAACATACCAGAAATACTATTGTGTCCGGAAACTTACGACTTAGCCAGGGGCTTGACCCTGGGCTCCCACTCCTCGCCGATGTTGGTGGCTGTGGTGGAGTGGTCTGGGAGGAAGGTTTTTCCCTTCTTGGACACCTCGGCCTCCCCGTGCGGGGCGGCCTTCCTTTTCTTTCTCCCCTCGGTGGGGGGGGGGGATTTCCTCCTCCTCGTCGTCTTTGGTGGAGGAGTGTGTCTCGGTGTCTTCGGACGTCACGTCCGAACCAACCTTGCGTCGGAGACCTTCTCTGGTGCCCGCGGCCGTCTTCTTGGCCTTTTTCTCTGACACCTCATAGGGCGCCGGAAACATCATCTTCGTTAGGAGAGGCGATTCTGGATCTTCAGGTAGCGGAGCCGGACAGTCGATCTGCTCCGCTATTGCTACCCAGGCCTGTAAAATCAGCATGGAGGCTTAGATTCCTCCCGCGGATGTGCTGGTAAAAGGCATGTTCTGCGAAATATGAAAACTTACCGGATTGGCTCGGCGTTTTGCGCTGAGTCCGCAATCTTCGGTTATGGGCGGTGGTACCTCGGTGGCCTTGAAAAGCACCTTCCAGATGTCTTCGTGCGTCGTGCCGAAGAGCTCTCGCAGCGTCTAGTGTTCGGCCGGGTCGAACTCCCATAGGTTGCAAACCCGTCTCTAACATGGAAGGATCCGGCGGAGGAGCATAACGTGGACCACGTTGATGAGCTTGCTTTTCTTGCTTATCATATTTTGGACGCAGGTCTAAAGTCCAGTCAGTTCCTCTGCTGAGCCCCAGGCCAAGCCCTTCTCTTTCCAGGAGGTGAGCCGCATGGGGATGCCGGATCGAAATTCGGGGGTCACCACCCAGTTAGCGTCGCGCGGCTCGTGATGTAAAACCACCCCGATTGCCACCCCTTCACAGTCTCCACAAAGGAGCCTTCGAGCCAGGTGAGATTGGGCATCTTTCCCACCATGGCTCCCCCACACTCTGCTTGTTGGACATCCACCACCTTTGGCTTCACGTTGAAGGTCTTCAGCCATAGGCCGAAGTGGGGTGTGATGCGGAGGAAGGCCTCGCACACGACGATAAATGCCGAGATGTTGAGGATAAAGTTGGGGGCCAGATCGTAGAAGTCCAGCCCGTAGTAGAACATTAGTCCACGGACGAACGCGTGGAGGGGGGATCCAAGCCCGCGGATGAAGTGAAAGAGGAGTACTACCCTCTCCTGGGGTTTCGGGGTAGGGATGATCTACCCTTCGGCCGGAAGTCGATGTGCGATGTTTGTGGACAGGTGTCCGGCCTCCCAAGCTTCTTGATGTCCTCCTTCGTGACGGAGGAGGCCACCCACTTGCCTCCCACTTGGGACATGTTCGGAATGATTTTGCGGAGAAGGTGAAATCTTGGGCGCTGGAGCTCGAGAATGGATGAGCAGAGGAAGAAGAAGGCGTGGGTGAAAAGGGGGAATCCTTATCTCCTTATAAAGGCAGCAGGGGTCATGCGCCTCCCCACTTGCCCTTTAAACTCGCTTATTCCCCAAGCGCCGTGTTAATGGCGTGGTTGGGTTACCCACACCCCTATTGATGAGAATCCCGTGATAAGGGGACACGATCTCTGCTTCGACATGACGTGCCAATAAAACCGCCTCGCAAGATGTGCAGTAGCGGGTCGAGGAAACGGTTCGAATAATGACCGGGCCACGGCATGATGTCATGCTATGGAAAAGTTGTCAACAGATTAGACTTGTGGAATATTGTACTCTCTACGGTGGTATGTGGAGTTTGTTTTGCAGAGCCGGACATGATTCTTGTGTTCAAGATCTACTTTGGAGTATTCGGAGAAGGTACCCGCCTTGCAATGTCGAAGAAAATCTGCACACCGGACTCATTGTAATTTTAGCCTGGATCGGGGGCTACTGAGGGAGTCATCGATTAGGGGGTCCTCGGACAGCCGGACTATATGCTTATGCAGGACTGTTGGACTATGAAGATACAAGATTGAAGACTTCATCCCGTGTCCGGGTGGGACTCTCCTTTGCGTGGAAGGCACGCTTGGCAATTCGGATATGTAGATTCCCTTCTCTATAACCGACTCTCTGTAACCCTAGCCTCCTCCAGTATCTATATAAACCGGAGGGTTTAGTCCGTAGGACAACAACAATCATAATCATAGGCTAGCTTCTAGGGTTAGCCTCTACGATCTCGTGGTAGATCAACTCTTGTAATACTCATATCATCAAGATCAATCAAGCAGGAAGTAGGGTATTACCTCCATAGAGAGGGCCCGAACCTGGGTAAACATCGCGTCCCCCGCCTCCTGTTACCATTAGCCTTAGACGCACAGTTCAGGACGCCCCTACCCGAGATCCGCCGGTTTTGACACCGACATTGGTGCTTCCATTGAGAGTTCCACTGTGTCGTCACCATAAGGCTTGATGGCCCCTTCAATCATCTACAGCGACGCGGTCCAGGGTGAGGTTTTCCTCCCCGGACAGATCTTCGTATTCGGCAGCTTCACACTACGGGCCAACTCTCTTGGTCATTTGGAGAAGATCGATAGCTACGCCCCTAGCCATCAGGTCAGGTTTGGAAGCCTGAACTACACTGCTGAGATCCGCGGAGACTTGATCTTTGGCGGATTCGAGCCCATGACAGGTACACCCTACAGTTTGATGAGCATGACTTAGATCTGCCGTTGGACGGTGTTTAGGAGATCACACCTGCAGCTGCCCAAGCTTTCAATCCAGAGCAGATCGTGACATCCGAGGGCGGGAGGATGGACCCCGCCACGAAGGCCATACATTCATCAGCGATAGAGCCGAACACAGATTTCACTTCCAAGGAGGTCTGTGTCATCAGACCCTCGGACTCGTCTCCGGCCATAGGCTCCGAACCACGTGCATTCGTGCCCATCGGATCTAACTGGGCACTGATCATGTAGTTTAGCTCCGCGGATATCTTTCAGCACTCGCCCTTGGGCGACGTGCTAAGCTCATTAAATCTCTCTCCCTGTCAGGAGACTCTTGGCCGAACTATGTCCGGCTTGAGTGGGAATCGGACGACGAAGGAATTCGTTACCCACCCACCACCCATTTCATAGCCACTGTCGACGACTTAACCGACATGCTTGATTTCGACTCCGAAGACATCGACGGTATGGACGACGATGCCGGAGAAGAACAGGAACCACCGCCCGTAGGGCCTGGAAAGCCACCTCATCATACGACATATATATGGTGGACACACCCAAAGAAAACAGTGGCGAGGATCAAAAGGATGCAACGGACGGTGATCCTCTTGAGAATCAACCTAAGTGCCGACGTTAGTGGCGCCGCTCTAAACCCCGCCATGGCAAAAACAGCGATACCGGCACAAGAGACAATAGCACTCCGGATGATGCCGAAGACGAAAACAATCCCGCCCAGCCAAGCTTCGAGCGGGCCGGACAGGAGGACGGGCAAGCTAGCCCTGATGAACAGGCAATGGATGAAGACTCGGACAATTACATGCCCATCTCCGAAGATGAGGTGAGCCTTGGCGATGAAAAATTTATCGTGCCTAAGGATCCCGTCGAGCAGGAGCGCTTCAAGCGTCGGCTTATAGCCACTGCAAAGAGCCTGAAGAAAAAACAGCAGCAACTTCAAGATGATCAAGATCTGCTCACTGACAGATGGACTGAGGTCCTGGCGGCCGAGGAATACGGACTCGAGCGCCCAACCAAGAGTTACCCGAGGCGCAGGTTGTTACCTCAATTCGAGGACGAGGCACTAGAGCCTATACTACCATCGTAGGATGTGGCTGACCGACCACCTCCTGGTCGAGACAAAGCGGCATATCAGCCCGAACACCAGCCCGCACCCCGTCGCCGAACAAATAAAAACATGAAGGCCCGGGGCTACACGCATGACCTGCGAGATGAATTGGAAAACAAAGCAGGACAGTCAAGATTGATCTACGGATCACGGGGGCGCGCCCCAACGCGTGACGATGACCGCCAGCCGGATATACTAAATACAAATCCGTCCGGGCCGAATACAGCAGACCAGACTCATTCAAACTGCATCGCGATGTAGCCCGGCATAGAGGCGCCGCACACCCCCTATGCTTCACTGACGAAGTAATGGAGCCTGAATTCCCAGAAGGGTTTAAGCCCGTGAACATCGAACCATATGATGGGACAACAGACCCCGCGGTATGGATCAAAGACTAGCTTCTAGGGTTAGCCTCTACGATCTCGTGGTAGATCAACTCTTGTAATACGCATATCATCAAGATCAATCAAGTAGGAGGTAGAGTATTACCTCCATAGAGAGGGCCCGAACCCGGGTAAATATCGTGTCCCCCGCCTCCTGTTACCATTAGCCTTAGACGCACAGCTCGGCACCCCCTACCCGAGATCCGCCAGTTTTGACACCGACAACGACGGCATAGCAGGAGTGGGACAAACCACGCAAGGTTTTTTTGACAACTATTTGTAAGAGAAGTAATTCTGTAAGGGCTCATTTGAATTGGAGGATTCTAACAATGCAGGGATAGGAAATACACAGTAATAGGATAGGAATGCACATGCAAAATAGAGAATTTTAAAACAATGGATTTCTGCCAATTTGGGTGTTTGGTTCACAAGAATTGGAAGATCACAAGATGCAAAGAAGCATTATGAGATTAAGTCAAACCACAAGAAAATGTACGGTTATAATGCTATTATGCTACTATCTCTTAGTCTTGTGCTTCATGAATAGGAATTTCCTACGGTTTTTCTTTCATGGAGACACTAAAGGAACAAATCCTACAGTTTTCCTTTGCTCCATTCCTTTGAACGAAATGCATGAACAGTAGTACCATATGAAACTTTCCAATTCCTATGTTTTTTCCTTCAATTTTCCTTTCAAGCACTGGCGATTCTAGTAGGCAAACTTGAGCAAGGAAATGCCTACACTCAAAAAAATATTTTTGTGCTACCTCTACTACTTTGGACCCAGGCCACTTCCCTACTAGCTCAACTCCCAGGCCCATCGACAAATGCACAACTCAAACGCTCACAGATAAATAATGATGGTGTTCAAGAGAGTCCATCACGGATAGCTAAGTTTCCTGGTACCTCACTGCTTGTCATATAGTAGGAGAAACTAATTGTATTTCACGTTACTGTGTGTGCTTAGTGGACAATATATTTTACATGTAGAGTAAAAAAGAGATGTAACAAGTGTACAACCTCTTGGCGAAGCCATGTCGATCTTAGCGTGATTGGGTTGGTCGGTGAGGATGATCTGGCTGACTTGGTTGTCGGATGAGGGGAAGAAGATCTTAGGCATCTTGAGATGGAGCCCGGGGTACTGCTCCGCTGTGTTGAAGGGTTTCGTTGTTGGAGCAGCTCCGGTGAGTTGTACGACGCCGAGGCTGAACCAGAACAGGAGAGACAATGTTAACCTGAGTGGAATTCTAATAGCATCTCCAATAGATGACATAAAATACATAACCACAAAGTGCTAGATGTAAAATACATCAGCTGCACATCTCTGAACTTAATTGTTGAAACTAAATTTAATTGTCGAAACTAAACTTAACTGTTGAAACTGAATTTTGCTGTTGAAACTGAATTTACTGTCGAAACTGAACGCACTAGAGGTGAGGCTACACGTCAGTCGACTTACTTTTTCATCTCTGGTCAGTCGATTTTCCAGCTGTTGGATACGAAATCAAGGGCCTGCAGTTCATCTTCAACCTCCATCCCCCTGAGCCGCCAGCCACCACCGGCCAAACAGCCGCCCCCGCCGCCCACGGCTGGCGGTATGCCGCCCGCCCGCCCCGAAAAACTCCCCAATGTCAGTCCGCCGCCGCCCCGGTATCCCTCTAGGCCCCCCGTGTCGAGCCTTTTCTCCAGCGATCTCCACGCCACCACCCCACCATCGCTGGCGACCACCGCCCCCACCCTAAACCCTAAGAGAGATAGTGGGGTACCTCTCTGGTGAGCCCCCCTCCCCGCTGCAGCTGGTTCTTCATTAACTCCGGTGAGCCCCTCCCCACCCCCTGAAAATCGACTGACCCAAAAGTCGATTCTGTTGACTGAAGTGTAGCTAAATCGGAGCAGCATCGCAAGCAAGAGCAAGAGCGAGAGTAGCAGTGATAACCCACAAGTATAGGGGATCGATTGTAGCCTCTTTCGGTAAGTAAGAGTGTCGAACCCAACGAGGAGCTAAAGGTAGAACAAATATTCCCTCAAGTTCTATCGACCACTGATAGAACTCTACGCACGCTTAACCGTTCACTTTACCTAAAACAAGTATGAAACTAGAAGTACATTGTAGGTGTTGTTGGATAGGTTTGCAAGATAATAAAGAGCACGTAAATATAAACTAGGGTTTTTTTAGATGAAGACACAACTAAGTTAGTTTTAGTAGAGAGCTTTTTGTCACGGGAAAGTTATTTGTCCCTAGGCAATCGATAACTAGACCGGTAATCACTATTGCAATTTTATTTGAGGGAGAGGCATAAGCTAAGATACTTTCTCTTCTTGGATCATATGCACTTATGATTGGAACTCTAGCAAGCATCCGTAACTACTAAAGATCATTAAGGTAAAACCCAACCATAGCATTAAAGCATCAAGTCCCCTTTATCCCATATGCAAACAACCTACTTACTCGGGTCTGTGCTTCTGTCACTCACGCCACCCACCATAAGCAAATCATGAACATATTGCAAACCCTACAGCAGGGATCCCTCACGCTTGCGTGACACGGAGAGCACCATAGGACAGCACCAATAATAAAACATGCAACTCAAACCAATCACGATCATCAATTAACCCATAGGACAAAACGGATCTACTCAAACATCATAAGATAGCCATACATCATTAGGAAATAATACATAGCGTTGAGCACCATGTTTATGTAGAGATTACAACGGGTAAAAGAGATGTTACACCGCTACATAGAGGGGAGAGAGTTGGTGATGAGGGCGGTGAAGTGTTCGTGTAGATAGCGGTGATGATGATGGCCCCGACGGCGTTCCAGCGCCACCGGAAGCAAGGGGGAGAGAGCCCCCCTTCTTCTTCTTCCTTGACCTCCTCCCTAGATGGGAGAAGGGTTTCCCCTCTGGTCCTTGGCTCCCATGGCGTGGGAGGGGCGAGAGCCCCTCTGACATTGGATCTATCTCTATGTCTCTCACTATTTTTGCATTCTCAGATTCTGCCCTTTCACCGTTTCTTTTATATCCCGAGATCCGTAACTCTGATTGGACTGAAACTTTCACCCAGATTTTTCTCTGAAAATTAGCTTTCTTGCGGCAAAAGAAGAGTTTCAACTGCCTTAAGGGGTGCCCACGAGGGTCAGAGGCGCGCCCCCCTGCCTTGTGGCCCCCTCGGGCACCGTCTCGCATTGGTTTTTCTTCCCAAAAATCATAAATATTCCAAAAATGATCTCCGTCCGTTTTTATCCTGTTTGGACTCCATTTGATATGGGGTTTCTGCGAAACATAAAACATGCAACAAACAAGAACTGGCACTAGGCACTGGATCAATATGTTAGTCCCAAAAATAATATAAAAAGTTGCCAAAAGTATATGGAAGTTGTAGAATAATGGCATGGAACAATCAAAAATTATAGATACGACGCAGACGTATCAAGCAGCACAAGCAAGAGCAAGAGCAATAGCAAGAGCAATAGCAAGAGTAGACCAGGCAGGGGATTGAGATCAAGAGCAGAGCAGCAGCGCGAGCTAGAGCTAAAGCAGCAGCTCCTACTGATGTGGACATCGCTGCCGAGGGAGCGATCCCGTGGAGGAAGTGGCCGGTGACGCCGCCGTGGATGGAGCCATGCCGTGTTGGCTTGGGACCAAGCGCCGGTAGTACTGTGAGATCGAATCAAGAAGAAAATGCGGCGATTATTGTATAACCTCTTTGGTGGCGCCGATTAGGCCGCGGCTTCATCCGAGGAAATGGTGATGATGCTGCTCTTCCGATGGTGCGGGTGAAGACGGCGGTGTGCGAATGGAGGTGGCGCGAAAGGCGAGGGGAACATCGGGGCAACTCCTTGGAGGTGGAGGACAGGGTGGCTGAACCGGCGGGACAATGAGATCGACAATGGATCCTCATCCGGTACGGTGGATGAGGGACATCGAGGTGTTGCTGTGGACGACGTCGTCGGGGAATAGGCTCCGGCTGGGTGGCGGACGGAGGAGGGTGTGGGGCTTCGCGGGTTTTCGCAGCCTCGGTGTACGAATGGGTGGGCGGATGGGATGGGAGTGGGGAACCATGGTTTAGGGACGCTCTTGTCCGAAATGTGGGGTAAGTTACGAAAGTACCCCCACCGATTTGAGCTAGGCGGTTCTTTTGGTTCAGGGGTATCACGGGCATTTCACATGTCGGGATTTCACAGGAGGTGGGAGTTTTCATGCGCGTTGTAATTTTGGAATAGCAAGGCGCGGGTTGAGATGGAGGGAGTTGTCGAAGCACAACGAGACAAAGATATATCTTAAATATTTCGGGGTAACAAGGCACAGGTTGAAATTTCCGGACAAGCCTAACGTGTATTGTACCAAATCAAATTTCATTCAAATGTATAATGCATGCAACCTACTACGCAAATGAACGTTTTAGTGCATTCCAAACGCATATACTACCGCTTCAATATGAACTAAATTTGAATTCGTTTCTCTATTTGAATAAGATCTACAATAATGATTGTTGTGAAGTCAAACCATTTGAATTAGTTTCTCTATTTTAATAAGATCTATAATCATCATTATTGTCAAGTTAAACCATCGTTTGTGTATTATCTTCACAACACACCACATGATTAGTCTCGAGTTAGATATGAACTATGTGTACTATATGAACTCGAACTCGATTTTTTGAATCCACTTTATGTTGATTTCAAATCACAGTACATTTCAAGCTCTAGCTAGATCTTCATAATCTAAACCATGTCTCATATGTATAATGTGTTTATCACATAATATATGGTGCCCCGCCCCCTCGCCTACAAGTATTTAGATGTGAGTGGCAAACACCACACATTACCACAAATTCAAATAAAATGTGAGATTGTTTGATATATAGTATTGTTTAGAATCATTCAATATTTAGTTGTAAGCTGCAAATGCCACACATTATCACAAATTCAAATAAAATGTGAGATTGTTTGATGTATAGTATGGTTTAGATTGTTCGATATTTAGCTGTGAGTTGCAAATGCCATGCATTATCACATTATGGTATAACACGTGCAAAACCACAGCACGTGTATCACCGCTATATTCATGCATGCATATGTTTATAACACTATGATCTCCTATTCAAATATATGAATCCACTTTCATATCAAATTATGATCCTTGTTAGTCTCTTATACACCCACACAATCCTCTAACCTTTGTATCTAGCACTAAGTTTCTCTCGTGCATGCCAACACCCTCCTCGCCCTCCCCCTCCCTCAGCATTCTATCCATCGCGCACATTCATTTTTTTCTTTAGGCTGCTCTCCCACAGTCTCCACAACTTCTTTCCGATACACACCGATCGATAAACCTCTCCAGCGATGTCTGCCTACAACATACACACGCACCTTCCATCTCCTCCTTTCTGTGTCCATGCCTCATGTCTCTCATACGGTCCCACACATGTGTAATCTCTTGCCCCTCTTTTCATCGATCTCACAACCGCACACTACTCCCCCTATCTAGCCAGTAGCTCGGCCTCTCGCACCACCTCCTAACTCCATTCTCTCTGTCTATCCGTCTCGATGGGCCCTATTTGCCTCTAACAAATGGATGTACACCGACCGATCTCCCGCTATACATATAGCTAGCTTTGTCTTTATAACTCGTTTTCCCCATGCGTCGATTGATCTACCTCATTAGTTATGTCTCTCCCTTCCTCCGACAAACAACAATTGATCTACCAATCTAGTTAGGTTTTCTTACCAAACACATGGTTCCCCTTCATCATCCATGCATGCATCCCGACAGATCTAGCACGCACAAGCACACACAGAAACACATCCCCACTCTTATTGATAATATTGCAGTTCTACCCTCAGTTTGTCTAGTAGGCCTCTCCCACCATCTTCGAGAAGCAACTCCATCACCCATCCAGCACTCTACCTCTCTCTCTCTCTGTGTGTGTCCCATCCTATTTCCCGTCCTTCAGTTAGGTATGGATGTCAACCGATCTCCCTCAAGACATAGCTGGGTCTCTCCTTCTCAACACATATACAAGTCGTTCTACCTCTCTAGTTAGGACTCTGCCTCCCCCTCCCCCACCCCCCACACACCCCAATACATCGAGCGCTCTAGTCATGTCTCCCTGCCGCACACACTTGACATGTGCCATCTGATGTTCTTGTAGGCCAGTCGCTCTATATCTTTGACTTGCACACATACAATTTCGATGGCTCTCTTCACCGATCTCGCACCCACCCACTTGATCCTCTCTTCGACTCTATCGATATCTATGACCCCTCCCTCTCTTCTCGTGGATCACCCCCTCTGGCGGCTCCAGGAATTTGCAACCGGGTATTCATGTGTATTCGTTTTGCCAAAATTGTTGCTGTTTTTCGAAAATTGTCACTCTTTTGCCAAAATCAACACTGTTTTGTAAAAATCATGGGTATTCACATGAAGACCCAAGAATACCCCTAGCGCCACTCGTGCCCCTCTATATATAATATAGATAGGCCTCTATTTCATACACATTGCATGCAAAATTTTGTTTGAGATGTCATCGACACATGTTCCCCCAAATACATTCATGAAATCACACCCCCAAACAAAAAACACTCACGAACGCACACGCCATCTGTCTAGGTTTGTATCTCTCTCACACACACCCACGTAGGTGGGGGACGTGCACAAAGAGAAGAGGTGCACGCACGACGCACGTACTCCCGTCTCTTTCCCAACCACACCCGCGCGGGTACACAGTGGAGCTCATTTTTGTACGAAAAGGCAGCCCACGTGGTAATTTGACACATGTACTGGTTTTCCACTTGATGGAGGATCGTCTACCATGGGTGAACAAACAAATTGCGACTTGACGCGTTATGTTAAAAAAGAGGCAAACCATGTGGGGCCTACCCTAGAGGCAAGGCTCTATACACTGGAGTACTTTTGATGTGTCCCATCAACCCTCAGAATGAGGAGAAGCTTGCTTAGTACGCCGTCTCCCCCGCCCACAGGCGTGGTGGCTCGCAGGATGAGGTGAAGCTTGCTTACTAGTACACCTTACGCCCGCTCCCTCGCCCACGCGCGCGGTGGCTCATGGGATAAAATTTTACTACTCCCTCCGTTTACTCCTGTTGTCCCTACCTTGGTTAGAGATATTATCATATTGTTTGGAATATATGTCCTTTAGTAGATTTCAATATGAACTACTAGTACATACTCCAAACACTGATGTATATAGACGTATTTGAGAGTGTAGATTCACTCATTTTGCTCCATATGTAGTCCATATTGAAACAGATGTAATAGTACACACTCTCCCTCGCCCCTCAACCCTCGCCCACTTTGTGGACGTGAAGCAATTCATTCAGTCTCATATAGCCAGAACGATATATACTACAATGCCATTATTGCTCGACTTCCCGAAGAGGCGAAGAGCCAATCGCAAGGTTAATATTTTGGAGATGCCAAGTGCAAGGTTTATAGGAGAACGAGTAGTAGTTTCCGCGTCATTTATAAATAAAGTTTTTTCTTCATTGGCACGTACGCAATATAAATAGAAAAGGAAACCACTCCACTATATACATAGGCAGGACGAGCCTACATAGTTACTTGCTGGGGTTGCTCTCTTCACACTCTCACACAAAACGATTGTGGCCACATCTCTAACATCCCGGCGGATCAGGTCCGCCGGGGGAAGGGGTGGATGCTTAGTGTATATGCGGTCGTCGTCGCCGACAGTGAAAACCCACTGTCGGCACATCCCGATCAGGGGTCCCTGCCATTCTCTCACAAAGCCGGTGAGGTTGCCTTCGTCCCTTGCTCACTGCCACGACATGGGCAGTTGCCGCCTCCCGCCGCACTCCTCTAGGTTGAGCTACGTCCCGACATCCCTCAAGTACAACTTCCTTTACAGCCGGCTTGCACCACTGCTCCAGCTGCCCACATCACTCCATGTGGATATTTCTCCACTTCTTTGCCCCGCACATACCTCTACTGGCTTCTACGTATTGTATTTGTGATGAGTTTATGTCTCATCAACTAGTACCAATAATCTTATTCTAATCACGCTTCTTCAACTTCTTTGCCACAGGGATGCTCATCTCGATTTTGGTGAAACTGCACAAAATTATCCGATGGTCAAAGGGTTGCAAACTTCATTTCTTCGGAATCTCCAATGTTGCCAGCAATTTAAAGCCTAGTTAGGGTTTGCGGTTCACGAGCTAGGGACTGCATGGATCATTTTTTTCTCTAGCTGTCTCTGTTTCAAAATAAGTGTCAACTTTAGTAGTAGTAAAACTTTGTACTAAAGTTTGCATAAAGTTGAGACACTTATTTTGGAACGAGGGAGTACATATGAAAATTAATGTCGTTGTTTAGTGATATACTTTTGCTCCCTAATTGACATGCCAAATCTTACATTGAAGGCGACGCTTGTCTGTTATTGAACCAAGTGATGAAGGGGAAGAACAAGCGGAAGAAAAATAAATATCAACTCTCGGTGCTGTAATGAAGCACTAGAACTGTGATGGCACAAGTAATGATATAGTTTTGCATCTTAATTTATTGCTATGGCTGGAACGAGCAATTGTTTTGCCACTGATTTGATGCCACTCTTAATGTAATATGTAATTGTCTCTACTTGTGCAAACAGGGATCTTCTTTGAAGATACCATATATTTTAGTGGAACTGCACAAGAGGATGTTGGAAACATTAAACTAATCGAGGAGTATATAGTAAGCATGGCAACCACAGTGGAGAGCAACAGATGGTTCCGGAGAAGTGCTTGATCTGTATGCTCTACACAATAAGCCTCCTGACAAAGGTTGGTACTCGCCCACGGATTTCATCCATATGATTGAGCTTTGTCATCTCTATTGGTGTTGTGCTACTGTTTAGATACTGTCATGAGAAAGTGGCATTGTCCTTGAGAAGTGCTTCATCTGTGTTGTTTTAAATATTTCCTTTCCTTATTTTTGATTAAATAGGGATGCTAGCAGTTAGTTGTCCTCTTGTCTTTGCACAACAGGATCATCCTCCTCTGAAGAAGAATATGTTGTACGTGAAGTGACTTGTTCCGATTATGCCAGGATGAAGAAGCCCTGTCTATCTTCTCATCAGAAGGAGCAGTTCAAGGATGGTTACATTACTCCCCACAAGACCAAACTAACTTCAGCTCAGAAGGACTGACAGATCTCCATTTTTTTGCTGTGATGCGCAAGTACAATGTTGTTGTAGGATTCTTTCCGGCGAGTTCCATTTTTTTAAAAGTGTGCTCTACATGGACCATGTAGGTGCCTGTTTAAACTGTTAATTCAAAGTACAGTTTGCTTTATACTAATCACTTTTTTGTATTTCTGCAAACAGGGGTGCTTAGCTTGATTTCAATGGGAACTGCATAAAATGTTCATGAATACATCAAATCATTCATTTCCACCACAAGAAAGGAGGTGTCGATAAGTTCAGGGCGTTGCAACATATAAGGGCGAAATCATACAAGCTATGCGCGAATTTTATTGATTTTGGTGGAACTGCACCAAAAGAATAGCTAGTTTATTTTGCACGAGGTGCCATGTCAATGTTCAAACTGATGGCAAACCCTGCCCATTCCACAATCATAGGCATTTGATATTTCGGAACGGGAAAATCTTGTCAAAGTTTGCTCATTGATGTACGCAAAACAACAAGCATTTGACATTTTGGAATGGGACAACCCTGTCAAATTTTGCTCATTGATGTTAGCAAGAAGACATGCGTTTGATATTTTCGAATGGGACGCCCTTTGCTGTCAGCAGCGTCGATCGATTTTTCTTTAATCTTTAGTTGTGAAGTAAATATTGGCTCTGACATGTGAATCACTGAGATGCATAATCATCGATTGTTTTGAATGTTCTTCATGAATTGTCGGGCATGTGTGTTTGATTGCAATGTACAGGAACGCTAACAAGCTGCTCAAAGTCTTTGTACTCCCATCTTTTCCTTTTTACTTCGCACATTGTGAAACTTCATACTTTTTCTATAAGATTGGTCAAAGTACAGATACATTGATTGCAGACAAAACTTGTATGCAAACTAAAAAGGACCGGAGGGAGTACATGTGAAACTGCTGCAAACGAGGTGATCACCCTGGGAATAATGCTAGTACGTATTGTTTTGCATGTTCATCCAATGCCAGTGATACAAGTATTCAAACTAATCAAATTAAATTCATTCATGCATGGTCGGATTTCATATAAACATGCCGGATTTCATTACATTTCATACATTCTTCAACTAAAAAGGGGTGCGCTGGAGGTATAATTAATTAGCCGAAGCTACCCACCTGTGTCCGGCTGAGCCGAATAGAAGCTTCTTCTCCAGCGGATTGAGCTTCAATGACTTAACTGCAGGTGCAGTTGCATAACTGACATGTGGCCCAGATGCCTGTTGGGCCCACGTGTCAGTTAGCCAACTGCACTAGCAGTTAAGTAGAAGCATCGTCCTTCTCCAACATAGCTCTCTGACTCCATGTCGCCGCCAAGAAGCTAATCGACCGTCAATGGTCAACCCGCCTAGCTTGGCTTCAACTGGAGGGTAGCAGCGGTGGCCTTACTTGGACCCGAGCGGCGGCGACCTACCATGATTTACTCTTCCTCATTTTCTGTGTGGCGTGGCCTCGTTGGCAGCGGGGCGGGTGTTGGGGAACATAGTAATTTAAAAAAAAATCCTACATACACGCAAGATCATGCTGATGCATAGCAACGAGAGGGGGAGTGTATCTTCATACCCTTGAAGATCTCTAAGCGGAAGCGTTTATCAACGCGGTTGATGTAGTCGTACACCTTCACGATCTTCCCCGATCAAGTACCGAACGTATAACACCTCCGTGTTCAGCACACGTTCATCTCGATGACGTCCTCGCCTTCTTGATCCAGCAAGACGAGGGAAGTAGTAGATGAGTTTCGGCAGCACGACGACATGGTGACGGTGTTGGTGAAGAACAATCTCCATAGGGCTTCGCCTAAGCACTACGAAAACTATGATGGAGGATAAACACTACAAAAAAAAGACACATCCGTGACATTTTGGGTCGAATGAATTTTTTTCCTGTCATACATATGACACTTCTATGACGATAATTGTGACAAAACCCGGTATCATCATAGATGTGGTGGGCTCCGACTTCTATGACAAAAAATCATGACAGAAAATGGGCTTTTCGTCCTGGGCGGTCCGGAGACGCAGCTGCATGACATTCTTTGGCCGTCCATGATGAAAAAAACTGTGGTAGAAGGGAGGGGGAGGAAAATTTTGGGGAGCTGCCGGTTACGGTGGGAGGTCGGGGGCCGAGCGATGCGCATTTCTCTTGTACACGTGTGAGGCGTTGGCTCTAACTGAACCCGAGCGAGGCATTGGGCTCTAACTGAACCCGAGCGATTGTACTGTAGGCTATGCGTTACTGAACCCGAGCGATCGATCAATGGCTGTTAACTGAACCCGATGGAGCGATTCCT